>NC_091561.1:28885035-28890035 GCF_042767895.1 Penaeus vannamei | reverse complement strand
GACTCGATATAGGTGTTAGTGACGAGAGACTGCTCGACAGAAAGGATGAAAGACAAATTGCCTATCCTTACTCTGTGGAATTTTAATCGACTTTGCCTTGGAAGAATTGATATTCTCTCTGAAGTAACCCCTTCTCTTAAGAGAATCCCCAGATCGTAGCTAGCATTATGTGCTATTACAGTGAGAACTGTCTTCTTATTTTTTAGTAACAGATTACATTTGCTACACAAGGTAGCCACATAATTATCGGTCTCGATGTCGTGGCGGTGGTGACGTACTTTATCGCTCCTGTTAACGGCCTTGTGACATAGTTCGCAGGCCACTTGAGCATTATGCCGCTCTTCGGACTGTGGAGTCGGGTCCGCAGTAGGTGTCCGTAGCGGCGATAGTACCGTCGCGCGCTATGATGGTAAAACAATAAGCAACTGCATTATGATTAGCTACGGCGAGGGGCGTGACACCGGAAGGGGAGAGGGAACATTCCAGGTCAAAGTAGCAATGGGAGGAAGCATACGTTTTGATGTAGTTCTTGAATACTAGTTTTTCACCAAGCTCAGGATAACGGATGTTAAGGGTAGAGTGACTGCAGAGATGATCCTCTGTATGTATATTCTTGTATACAGTTCATATATGGGGATTCATTTTTCCGAAGTCGCAGAAAAGCTTTAACAAACTCTTTCAGGTTGCGAATGAGTACAAAATGATCTTCCCCCAGTAATAGTGAATTTTTTTTCACTTAGACCCCCCTTTCCTTACAAGAGAAAAAATGTGACGTGTTTGATCACCCTTCTTCTTCTTCTTCTTCTTACTCCTAATCCTTTGCCCTCCCTCTTGATCACTCTCCCCGGTTTCTTGTACTTCAAATAAGGAAAAGACATCGATGTCGATGTCATTACAGCTTTCAAGAGACTGCAGCCTGTCCCAAGTAATGGGGACTTTTTCGAGGGGAAAGTTAGCATACTTCCGAATGATATGTCTGCTTTCAAGTCTCTTATTAAGATAGGTTGTACAAGGCTAGCTCTGTCCTTTTCTCTCCTCAATGATGTTGCTAGCGGCTACGCATTTAATGCCACGTGCTTTCGGTGCCTTGAGAGTCCCGAGGGTTGAATAATAACCAATTACCGCGAATGCTGCGAGGGATTTCCCTAAAACTCCCTAAGGCCTGACCCAACCATTGCCGTAAATATGCGCGTCTATAAACGGAAAATGATCGTAAGAATATCCCGAGCCTTCGTAGAGCCTTTGGTCCTCAGTCGTATCATTTTTTAAATCGGCAAACCAGTATCTAAGAACCTGATCGAGATCATCGTTTGCGTGGACAGTGCGAACTCCTACCGTTATAGTGCGTTGTTGTTGATTTTGATCAAGCTCGGGCTGCTCAGAGCGGAGGGAGGGGCGAGAGGTGACAGCTGCTACCGAGATATTAGCCCTGAGAGATGGGGATACGCCTCCCCGTCTAGCAAGCTCATCGCATATGATAGAGCGAATTGTCGCGTGGTATCTAGCAAAAAGGGATTCGATACTGTGGCTTTCTTCCCGGGGATTATATATCCTCAAACAGCTGTATGCCCGACTAAATGCGCACTGATGAAGCTCAAAACGGGAGGGGCGGAGTGGCAGGGCGGTCCTGACCTCCGTTATCTCCTCGCCATCCATTTTTAAATGGACCTGCACTTCACCAATTCTAGTGCACAACTAAACCTTCCATCTCGCACCCCTTTCTCCCCCCCCAAAAAAACATAGATTATCATGCTATGTACGGTAATCAGTTGCCTGTTATACGCGTAGACAGTAGCGCTGCAGCGTCAGTATCGGATTACCACCACCACCCTACAACACACCAACGACAACAGGATGACTCACTCCTTCCCAATAACAAGCCCTGGCACAAGGGTTTTCGGGAATGTCAAACGCTGGCACACAGGATTTCTGGAATGTTACTTCCTGGCAACAAGGGTTCTCTGGGATGTCAATCCTTGGCACATCTGCATCTATTAAGCGAGTGCTAGGGAGATGTCTAACATGTAGATTTTTAAGCTTAACCTCTACTCATCAGGCCTGGCAGCGGAGGTTGGTAATTTTTAAAAAAGTAACCATGGTCTAAGAGGCTCTTTAACAATCATCGTGTTGTTTTCAATTTCGTCTTCACTATAAATAATTAAAACAGTAAAAGAGGCTGACCATCAAAGTACATATAAATACAACCATTTTCACATTAAAACTGTGCAGATAAAGAAAAGTTGTTTTAAAAAACGTTAAAAGAAGGTCTTCATCTCGCCTTAATTAGGGATACCTGGCAAGAAGGGTGAAACAAGGCCGTTACCCTGAGGTGACCTGCGAATAGCTGGGAATGCTTTCAAAAGGCGTGAGGTGCAATTTCTTGATTTCTTTAACATATTGAATGACTTACAAGAAGAAAAAAAACAGTTCACTACTATGTCGCTGCGGCCGCTAGGAGAAGAGTGCCGGATTTCTTTTTTTTTTTCTTTCTTTCTTTCTAAATTTACCACTAACTAGGGAGTGGATCGGGTTTTGCATATGCCACCCGTTTTGTGGTCATTTTATATCAGTGAGCGAAGGATTTTTGTTTTTCTTTTAACTTTATTCATGGCAATGAAGCCGAAGCTTCATCTCTTAAGGGAAGTTAAACTTGGCCAAGAGATCGGCCTTAGTAAGAGTTAGCGCTCGCCAAACGAAAACAGCTGGCCCAGCGACAACGCACAGGAGGCGCCCACCACCGACGGTCGAAGGCAGGAGACACCACTCCCCAGAAGCCGTGCCCTCCAGCCGCCCGAGACGGCAGCCACGAACCACCCGTCCATGATGCTCCGAAGAAGCGAAGCTCTTTGACGACGTCCCCTTCTTCTCCTCTTGTGACGTTCGCTCCAGCGTTCTTCACTGAGGCCAAGAAGCAGTGGACCTGCTAGTGGTCTGCTAGGTCTGTGGCAGAGCCTCCAATTCTGCCCCGATGCCTTGGCGTAGGCGCCAAATACCCCACATAAGAGATGTCGCCCTCAGCAAATACTTACCGGAGCTTGCTGAACACAAGGAGAAAGGGGGGGAAGAGGGCGCCGTAAATAGCCCCACATTCGACGCCGCACCATCAGTCAGGCAGCACCAGCAGCAATCCCAGGAGGAAAGAGATGCACCGCCCCATCACGCCGACAGAGAGGCAACCCCAGCAGGTCACAGGTCGAGAGTGCATCCAGTTTGATGCGTTTTTTATCCGACTCGTCAGAGTGAGTGTGTGACAACTTGTGGCTGCTTCACCATGACAACGCGAGAAGAGCATCGCCGTGATGGAGCAACCTCCCTGCTCTCCTGACCTGCCTCCGTGTGATTTTTCCTCTTACACAAGCTCAAGAGAGTCATCGAGGGGGTCCGTTTTGAAGACGTGGACGACATTAAAAAGGCCGTAACGACGGAACTACCTATATATATGTACTCATATGTATGTATATATACATAAATACATGTATATATATAATATATGCATAGTATATATATATATATATATATATATATACAAATATATAATACATATAGTATATAAATATATCTAAATGTATGTAATATATATAGTATATACATATACATGAACACAAGCACAAACACAATCACGTGAACACAAAAATGAAAATGAAACTAGCCACAATGAGATATGAGAATAAGCGTGACGTTTCGAACTCTTCTCGAGTTCCTCATCAGACAAAAACCGAAATGGATACTAGGAGAGAATTTTGACAAGTTTATATAGTGATAGAGAGACAGGATGAACCAGATCTGAATCAGGTCTCAGGGGGAGGGTCAAGGTCGAAGAGTCTGGGGAAGGCTTTGCTAACAAGTGATGAGGTAATATCATCTAATCCCCATTGGCCAGCACTCAAATTAAAATTAGGCAATTTTCTAATTAAAAGGGCTTCAATTATTTTCCTTTCATACGTTTGACGATCTATGAATTAACTTGGCGTCTTTCCACTTTAACTGATGCCCTTCGTCGCGTAAATGAATAAAACAAGCATTAGATTCTCTGGCGTATCTGACATCACGTCTATGTTCATTAATTCTTTTTTCAAAAGTTCTACCGGTTTCGCCTATGTAAAATTTCGGGCAATCCTTGCAAGGAATCGTGTAAATACCGGGAGAGGTCTCAATATCGCTAGTTATATTATGTCTAATCAAAGTATTGCGCAACGTGTTCGGGTAAGTAAAAACAATGTCAATGCCAGCTCCTTTAAACATACGGCGTTTTTCATCGAGACGGGTTGTAAGGAATGATTAAGAGATTTTTGGCACTTTCTTGCTGCATGTTGCGGAAATGATTATAGAATTTCCATATCGCGGATGAATGTGCCTGATTTAAGAAAAAGCGAGGATATCCTAATTTTGAAAATGTCTCGAAAATAAAGTCAAGCTCACGATCGATGAATTCGTTATCGCAAATCCTATAAGCCCTCAGGAACATTGACGAGACAACTGACTTCTTAATTAGACAAAAGAACGTCGAGAAAAGGTAATTTACCTGAGTCTTCCCATTCTACTTTAAAGTTAATGGTACGAGCGAGGTTATTTAGTCTATTGAGAAAATCATCGAAATCTGAACGGGTCATTTGCCACATAGAAAAAATGTCATCAACATAGCGAAACCAAATCGTGTCCGGCGGGAGGATTGATGGAAGTAACTCAGATTCAAACATTTCCATATATAAATTAGCTAAAACCGGGCTAAGGCTACTTCCCATCGCGATACCATGTATTTGCTTATAGAAATCGCCGTCAAAAGTAAAGACATTATTTGTAACACACAAACGAATGAGATCGATAAAGCAGTTGACCGGAATAGGGATCCTCTGATGAAACTTTCTTCGTTTCAGGAAATAAAGGTCCTGCTCAGTACTTTTGTGTTTTGGTCTTCGATCCCGGGATTCTCCGTCCAGTTTGGTTGTTATTGTTGTTTTTCCAACCACGATATGAATAAGATAAGTATGGTGAAACAATAG
>NC_091561.1:28872535-28877535 GCF_042767895.1 Penaeus vannamei | reverse complement strand
TATTTTGATTAAGAAAGGTAATGGGCAAAAGAAAGGGCAAACTCTGTACAATAAATGGGTTCACTCCATGAAAGCATTTTGGAATAGCTCATCATCATATGATGGTTATCAATGTTTTATGGATTTTAATATTATTTCTTGTGTTATATTGCTGGTATCATTTTCACAGTTAATGTTATTCTTATTATTATCTATTTCATCTGGTATATACTTGTTTTTATGCAGTAAACGTCATACCATGTAATATGAACTCATCATATGAATACATACTATAAATCTGTATCAGTTCATGCAGTTCTATCTCACTCCATGCAGATAATGCTACCCTTTTACGTGTATGATCACCGCAGGCTATATTTCACTACATTATGCTCTTCAGACACGCAAAGCAATATACCACGACTGACTATCCTGGAGTGTTACTGCCCACTACCTAATCTTTGATGAGATTATGAGTGATCCCCCTGGTTTAAACTGATGCTAGGTTTTGAATACTAGGTACAGAAAGTTATATGACAGTTGTAAACGATTCAAATTCTCATTAACCGACAGAGAAATCCTCCAAGCATGGTTCAAATAGAACATGGGAGTCAGAATATGGGTAAATACAAAGTACCAATTCAATCTTTCTTGTCATACATATACTCTAGCAATGCAAATGGTCAGGGTTAAGTGTTTTAAGTCTCTTATTCAAATTATGATTTTCCTTTTAAAAAGATTCATGTGGCATCACCAACCGATTCCTAATTCCTCGAGTAATACATTTCTTGAAGTTTCTGAATGACCAAAACAATAATCTTCGTTAATTGGGATTGCTATGATGATTTCAATATTTCTTTTGGTTGAAAAATATACTTGCATATATTTTAGATGTTGATACAGTGTAATTGCACATATTTTCTATGGCATACAAATGTTTTACAATGTAATGAGAATAGTTTTCTTCTCAGCTTCAATCTTTTATCTCACAAAATTAGATACCCAGTTTCCTAGTCTGGTTGAACTATGCATATTACAATGAATTTCTTCACGTATCTAAGCTACTATCGGAAAATTCTGACATTACTCTTCCATACTGCCTTTACACCGCAGCGTGGCAGAGCAAGCCAACGACTGCAACCGGACGACCAACTACCACTCCGCACGTGGCCAGCTGTACGCCTGGTGGAACGTGGACTTGGGGCGCCCCGTCTCCATTCACACCGTCCGTGTTTATCCCAGCCTTAAGACGTCTCTGCATATAGTTCGTTTCCGCGATGTTGAGGTTTGTCCGAAAAGCGGCTCGAGTTTTACGAGACTTTCACCCTAGTGTAAGCTTTTGGTATTGCAGGTCTCTTATTATCATTGTTGTTATTTTTTTTGTTGTTGTCGTTGGTTGTTGTTATTATAATCATCATCATCATCATTAACACCATCACTATCATTATCATTATCATCACCATAATCATTGCCAATTATTATTTTATATTATTATCATCATTATTATTTTATTATAATTATCGTTATTATTATTATTGATATTGTTATCGTAATTATCGTTGGTATTACTTTATCATCAAAATTTGGTGGATATTATTATTATCATTATGATGATAATAATACTAATGTTGATCATTATCTTAATTATGAATGTTATTATCACTATTGCTAGTACTTTTATTATTTTCATTATTATCGTTCTCACTATTATCATTATCAGCATTATTATTATCAGTATTATTATTAAAATTATTACCCTTAGTATTCTTGCTGATGTCATTATATTAATTATTATTAACATTGTTATTCAAATTGATTTGTGGTTGTTGTTATTCTTATCATCATTATTATTATCACCACTATTATCAATCACCAGTATCATTTGTCTTGTTTTTATTCTTAATGATATAGTTCTTGTTATTATTATTATTATCATCATTATCATTATCATTTATCAATGGTATTATGACCTTCATTATCATTAAAATAATGATGATGGTAATAATAATGATAACAATAATAATAATTATCATCATTATCATTATGATAATAATTATTGTCATTATCATTATTACTGTCACCCCCATCATTATCATCATTAATATTATTGTTATTATCGTTACTGTAGTTATAATCACTATTATTAATGATGTTAATCTCACTCTCCTCAGGTGAGCGTCGGGATGGACCCTGCCGTCGGGGGAGACGCTTCGGCCTACACTGTTCTCGGCCTGTTCGTCGGGCCTTATCGTAAAGGCAGTTGGTTAGTGTCTATGTCTGTGTTTGTCTTTCTGTCTCATTCACTTCTTTCTCGTAAGAATGTTTTGTTAGTTTGCTTCTCACATACCAACCTCTCTCTCTCTCTCTCTCTTTGCCTGTCTCACTCACTCTCACTCTCTCTGTCTCACTCACTCTCACTCTCTCTGTCTCACTCACTCACTCATTCACTCACTCTCACTCTCTCTCTCTCTCTCTCTCTCTCTCTCTCTCTCTCTCTCTCTCTCTCTCTCTCTCTCTCTCTCTCTCTCTCTCTCTCTCTCTCTCATGCAGTGTGAGTGTGTGTTTCGACGACATACCTCTACTCATTCATTCATACAAGTCCTTCCTTAACAGCTGCAGCGTTGACTTCTCCCTTGGCTCTCCTGTATCGGCTCGCTACGTCCACGTCCAGCACACCACCGCTAACGATATTGATCAAGATTTCCTTATCGTGTCGGAGGTTGAGGTTTTAACTCCAGAATTCTAGAAAAAATGAGAATTACATTTATGTTGTATGTATATGCAAACATACATTTATACATACATATATCCATATACATATATACCAGTCTTCGTAATGTGAAAATAGGCCGCGAGCGACATTTCACACGCCTTGGTAGGTTTGCGCGTGCGATGGCATGCAGTATGTTTTTATTCACCGACTTCAATTAACTTTTTTCCTTCTCTTTCTCTCTCTCTCTCTCTCTCTCTCTCTCTCTCTCTCTCTCTCTCTCTCTCTCTCTCTCTCTCTCTCTCTCTCTCTCTCTCTCTCTCTCTCTCTCTCTCCGCACACGCTTTTGACAATTCTCTTTGCGTGTGCGGCATTTCGCACGCGTGTGTGGAGGTGTGCGTGTGCGATCGCGCGCCTCATATTACGAAGACTGATTTACACGTACACTATTAACCCATTTCACATTAACACACACACACACAGAATGAAAAGTACAAATTCAAAATCAAACTACTTTATACCAATTATATATTTGTATATTTTACTGCACACACACACACACACACACACACACACACACACACACACACACACACACACACACACACACACACACACACACACACACACACACACTCACTCACATATATATGTATGTATTTAATACACACACATAATCAACGTCATTTCACGTGTTTGTATTTCCCGTGCCCTATATCTGTACGTGATCTTCCGAAGAGTAGTTTACCTGTCTTGTTTGGATATAACCTGTGGTTGTATCCAAACGAGTTAAGCGCCACTTTGGATAGCAGCATTGTATGATTTTATCAATTATGTGGATTTCATATATATATATATATATATATATATATATATATATATATATATATATATATATATCATGATTGCATTTGCGTTGTAATTTTAACCATTTTAGTTCATTTATATGTGGGTGATGTGATAATACTTATATATATTACCAAGAACTACTCTAGCATCAAAGATTCGTAATTTTTGAGGTTTCCGAATTTGACTTTTATCTGTTGAATCCCACACGTCTGAACAATAGTTTATATTACTGAGAGCTAATATTTGATCCTCGTTTCAGCAGGGACTGTAATTTTTATGTGGCTTAATTATAATGATGTGCCTATTACTTTTCTATAGATGTTGTCAGCATGGGACTCAAATGTCATGTACCTGTCTATGGGTACTCCTAGGTTTTCCACGAGAGTACTCGATCTCATGGCGCAGCCTGCAAATTCTATGGTAGTGTTTACAGGATTTTTAGCAATGTTTTGGCGACTACCTGTAATTTTTTAGCAATGTTTTGGCGACTGCCTGTAAATATACAGTGTGTTTTATCCGGATTTATTTTGAAGCCATTCATATTGTAGTATTCTTTCGCTTGTGGCAGTGCCTCTTTTTTACCAATTCATCTGGGTTGTTTACTGAATCGCCATGAATAAATTGTGAATCATGGGCCTATTGGACAAGAAGGCAAATTTTGACTATCATTTACGTACATTGTGTACAGGCTAATATAGATCTTTATGGAACACAAAGATATCCTTATTGAACACAAAGATATCAATATATTTATATTTAATTTTGACTAATTGGCCTCGGTTAGTTTAATGACTTCTGAACTTGCATGTATTCATTTTTTTTTTTTTATTAGTTTGCTTGACGATATCGAAAGCCTTGGTTAGGCCGGACAATGTAAGCAAGTTTATTTGGTGGTTGACTATATCATCATAAATTTTATTTGTGATTTCTAATAAAGCTGTTTCAGTAGACGGCTCACTTCTAAAACCATGTAGTAATTTGGTCTCTAGAATTACCAATTGGTCTGTTACGATTTTCTCGAAAACTTTAGACAGTATAGGGAGTATGGTAAGGTGATAGCTTTGAACTTCGTCTGTATCTCCGATCTGAAAACTGGTGTTATACTACAAGTTTCCAAAGCGAAGGGAAGTCACCGTTGACTAAAGATGTGATAATGAAATTTTGATTATTTTGCTGTTTTTTGCTGGAATGGTGAGAGTCGTAGGTGGTTAAGTCAAGAAAAGTTTTTAATTAGTGGTGGTGGCTTTGGCTTGTTTGTATCAAGCGTCATCGTGATCAGCAACATGGCACGGGATGACGTTTGTATAAAGAATGATGGTTCATTTTTTCATCATTCATGACGGAGTATTTTCTCTGGCCCATGTAGGTTTACTAACCATATACTCAATTTCTTTTTCATATATATCTTCCAATTAACTTGTAATTGGACATATTTGATTACCATTTATATCCCTTAGGATGA
>NC_091561.1:28864051-28867035 GCF_042767895.1 Penaeus vannamei | reverse complement strand
TAGGAATTTTAATGTGATTTTCCTTAAAATCTATGGGATTCTGAGAGGGAAAATCACTAGTCTGTGGGAAATGGCTTCTACAAAAGTAGCTCTGAGGAAATACCATAACTGACTGCATACCCTCAGGTGACCTAAGTGCTCGCCCGTATATATATATATATATATATATATATATATATATATATATATATACATATATATATACATATATATATATATATATATATATATATATATATATACATATATATGTATGTATGTATGTATATAAAATTTCATATATACATATATATAGATACCAGCTATTTGTCAGTTCAGTCCTGCTCTTCTCATTTCCTCAAAGCTCATGTTTCTGCATCATAAATTATCATTGGTCTTCCTGCTGTTGTATACATTCTCATTTTAAGCCTTGTTGGTATCTTTTCCTTCAAGATAATACAATTAACTTCCCTCCATTTTGCCCAGCCTTTCTGTACTCTTTCACGAACACCTTCTGTCCTTCCCTGCTTAGCAATTATGCCTCCCAGATATTTAAGATATCGGTAACCATGCATTGATAGGAGAGAAGCGGGGAAGAGGGGAGTGAACATTGCCACCAATCAGAAGATGGAATGACATGTTCATCGATTAAACGCGACCATCATAACGTTTATTTTCGTGAATTTTGCAGAAGCATATTGCGTCTCAGCTGTGAATTCCTTCCTACTGATCGTCGCGTCGCGTGTGTGGCTGTCGGGGGTCCTGGGGCGGGAGGGAAAAGTAAGAGGGGTGAGGGGGTGAGGGGGTTTGTAGTTTGATAAAGCTTGGTTATCTGTTGGCAAGGTTTCTTCAAACCAGTGAACATATCTCCACATTGCAATATTTTTTAGCCAGATATTTGTGTTTGTATTCTTTTATTATTCATTTGATGTTTTATTCATTCACTGCATTAGTAGGACAATGTTTTCGTGCATTTATTCTTTTTCATGTTTTACAATGGTAACAGCATTTTGCATATCACATAAGATTTTACAAGTGAGTCATTCTATGAGACATTATTGTCATGATACAGCCCCATTTTTTGTGTCTAGGTAGACCGAGTAATTATTGAATTATTGAGGCGTATCCCAAATTTGTCAATGGTCTCTTTGTCCACTGATGTGTTGATTTCTTACTAACATGCTCCTTAAGTTGCACATTCGCTTTATCTGACTATACACTTCCAACTTGTATCAAACTTCCCTTTTGCCCAAAAGCTTGATTTACAATACCCACCTGATATAGAAAATACCATTGCCTCAGACTCTCAGCGCAGATTTATATCTCTTACACCATAAAATGTTCTGACATTTGCACTCTGAAAACGTTGAAAGGGCATCAGTAGACTCTCCATATGCCATACGTTCTGACCTTCCAAGGTACTTGCCAAATACAGTTACCGTGGAATGCTTGTCTCGAATTGGCAAATACGTGATTTGAAAGAGATCGTTCTTTCTTTTCCGTCCATACAATCACAACCAGGCAGAAACTCTGGTTCGTTAGCCAGCCATTCTACATTTACACTCTTCACACTCTGTACAACTCTTTCTGACCCTACAACTCGCTATCCGGATTTCCATCAGGCTCACATATTTCCAGCCTCCGCTCACACAGCTTGCCACTACCAGTCGCAGTCACTAGTCACATCCACACCTACTACAATGCAGCCGCCAAACAATGAGGACAGTGGTGACCCAACAAGCGGGAGCTGTCGGTAAACTCTCACTTTAAAATGAGTATTCTGAAGTTTTACCCCAAGCTATGAAGTGTACTAATAGGGCATCTCATGTATTCAGTTGATATAATAAATAATGTGGTATTTAATCCATTTCATCGCGATAATGCTATCGGAAGACGTCAACAAAATGTCGATAACCATCTCCGCGACATTGTTACAAAAGAATTCCTAGTGTTACTTTCAGATTTAATACAATGGGATTATGTCCGTTACAGCCCCTGCAAATGCTTATCCACAGAAACACGAGAAGCGGCGGTGTAGCTTATATGCAAAACATTCCGAGGGTCCTTGTGCTTACAACATGATGCTGAATTCCTCTCTCTGGAAAACAATAACAGAGAAGTTAGATTTCCAATTGGAATGATTTAGATCATCCTTACTGTGTACTTCTGATAATTACCACCGGCATTACCATAATCGATCTAATGGCATGATAACCTTATGAAATAGTGATGATATGGATGCATCACTCACTAACCATTTCTCATTTTGTAGTTTCAATACATTCCATGTTTGGCTAGCATTATTAGAGAACAGCAAGTACGCAATAAGTCAGTTGTGTTTGTCTTAATTATTTCCATTAACACAGGTAAATGATAATGCAAAACTTATAGACAGATTATATAAACAAGTAACAACTATAATATGCTTATTGGTTAATCACATATAGAGAAACTTACAGAGTATTGGAATAATCTTACCGCAATGAAAACTAGTGCTAAATCAGTCACAACTAACACATTTTCCTCAAAAAAACACAGTATGTTATGGGGTAAAACATGCAAGCAGTGTTCCAGTGATTTTTTTTCAGTAGTATGGGAAAAAAACTATCTTCAATTTTCTCCTCCCTTCCTTGTAAAAATAACAAAGAGATCTTTTAAATACAGATACTCCCCAGACTACTTGCAGACTGCATTTTTTTCCAGCTCAAAAGAATTTTCATGAAGAAATATTGTCTGCCATAACAATTCTTTAAAATAAATTTCTAAAAAGGTACACTAGCTAGATTCAAGTTAAACGCGTTAGGGGCACACGAGCCCGGGAGTAAAGGAACATTTGATTTTGGGTTTTATATATGTATATATAAACATTTATATGTACGTATATACATATATATATATATATATATATATATATATATATATATATATATATGTGTGTGTGTGTGTGTGTGTGTGTGTGTGTGTGTGTGTGTGTGTGTGTGTGTGTGTGTGTGTATATATATATA
>NC_091561.1:28844051-28856551 GCF_042767895.1 Penaeus vannamei | reverse complement strand
ACTGCACACAAAATTAGACCTCCCATTGTATAATGCATCCTTTGAAAACACACTCTCCTTCTCGTGCAGGGTGTATGTGGTTAAATACAGTGATATGCATACATAAAACACACATAATACAGTGTGGGTTTTAAAAAGATACCCAAGATAGAAGTGTATCATTAGAAAAAAAAACATAATCCTCACAAAACTACTTTTTCTGAATCATGGAATTTCTTTAATGTTGGTGAGATGAGTCCAGGAGGAAGTGTCGATATCCACTTTCGTCGTTCAACCAGTGTTGCAGTTAACAGCATATGCATATTTATATGTTCAGGTTGATATTTGTCTTTTTCATTCCCTAACAGATTTCTATAGTGCCTCTTAAATTTATACTCAGTCAGCTCACGTTCTTGATTCTCTGTAGTAGTGAACTGCTTCATACCCAAAGCAAATCTTTTGGGGGTTGGCTGAACATGTACATGACACATGCTCTTTCGTTTCTGTTTATAACACTCAGTACGATTAATCTGACTGAGGGCCCTAGTAATCTGACCCTGGAATAAACAAAATATTTAGAGGATATAAGCCTATGTAGTATCTAGTCTCTAAATCTGAAATTTAAATAATATGAATTTAGCACATTATTTGGTACCCCAAAATTGCAAGCTTATCTATCTATTGATTGCTGGATGCCTCAGTCCCTGTAGGGGTGGCCACAAATGAGTTGCCTCCATGCACTCCTGTTCTCCGTCAATAGGCACCCTTCCTTTCAGCCAAACCCACACTCATTCCTATACCTCTCAACATCTTACCTCCATCTCTCTCGGTCCGCCTCTCCTTCGCTGTCCCCTCCCTACCTCACTCTCGTAAACCTTCTTAGTCACTCTCTCTCACTCCACATACATTCCACATGCCCAAACCACCTCAAGGTGTTCCTTTTCACACTCTCCAGTACATCCAATCCCACACCACTTTGCTCACGTACTTCCACATTCATCCTTCTGTCCCTCCATGTTATTCCACATGCACTTCTCAAATAACTTGGACCTGCCCTGTCAACTTTATCATAGGCTTTCTCCACGTCCTCCATAGATACTAGATACTCAACCACGCAGCAGTTAGAGTTAGAGCATATCAGGGTTGTTTCGAGCCCCATTCTATATGCCATAGTATTAGAGCCATGTTCTATTTAGGAAGAAATTGCCCTGGGAGAGATCTTTGTTTATTACAAAAGAGTACAATAGGCTATTGATAATAAACGGTAACATACTGTGAGTGAAGCGATGGTGTGGTAGTCTAGTTAGTGTTAAGAGCTTGTATGCCTTCTCGTTTACAGCTGCCACCGCTAGCTAGCCTAGTGCAAAAAAGGGAGCAGCACTGCATAAGCCTCCCCTGCCAGTGCATAGCCTCTCCATCATCGGGATTCCCTGCAGTGCCTCCTCGTGGCCTCCCATGGAAACTGGGTACCTTGCGGTTCCAGGCTAAACTGAGGGGGATCTCGGAGCAGCAGGAGGCCCTAGAGGTTCAGGGTCATGGCCCACCGGCGGTTGGACACGCCCTAGCCCTGTACCAACTCCTGCCCCTAGGTCCACTGGGGTTAACGGGAGGCTCAGGTGAGGTGGGCCTTGACAGTCCTCCTCCCCCCAGATAAAAATAAAAACCTTCGGCAGTGTTTAATATATTTGGTTATGCTGGGAGGAGGGGAACTGCTCCTCCCACCCAGCAAGAGAGGTGGGCTGTGGATACTGCTGAGAGGGCGACTTCCGGGACGCAGGCTGGGAGCGAGAACTACTCGTCTCGCCTGCGTTCTGGTAGATGCCAGCCTGGAGTGTAGCTTACGGGGGAAAGCCTTCAGGAGCCCTGAAGGCAGATGATGGGTTCCACAGCCTGCCGTCCCCTTACATGTGTACGCTCCTACTGGTTTGTAAACTTGATGTGAAAGAGATGTTCTATGCCAAACTAGCGTCTGTATCAGACAGGTGCTCCCTGTGAGATATTCGTGTTGTCCTGGGTGACTTCAATGCGGTATCTGGCTGTGATCGAGCTGGCTATGAGATGTCTGTCGGTCCCCATGGTTCGGGAGCTGATACCGGCAGCGAGAATAGCCTCCTTTTTCGGGACTTTGCTAGGTCCCAGAAATTGAGGATTTCTGGCTCCTGGTACCAGTGCCCAGACCCACATCACTGGACATGGTACAGCGATGCGGGTAATGCAGCCAAGGAGATCGACCACATACTCGTTAGCACTCGTTGGAGGATCCTCCAGAATTGCAGGGTGTATAGGAGTGCCGAGTTCTGTGGTACTGGCCATAGATTGGTTGTGGCTACCCTCCAAGTCCATTTCAAAATCCCCCAGCCGACCAATGACCACCCCAGGGTATTTCACTTGGACAGGCTAAGGGAGGGGGAATGTGCCCGGGGGTTTGCTGAGGCAGTCTCTGGTCGTTTAACAGCACTCGAAAATCTGACAGACCCTTCACCTTCAAACGTGAAACGCTTGATGCAGCTCAAGAGACGATTGGTGAACGCCCGAGAGCAAGGGGAAATTTCATCTCACAGGAGACACTGGATGCCACAGATGCTTGTCGTGCGGCTCATCTGGCAGGTGATCGAGATTTGCAGCGTTCTCAGGTGCGCAGAACTCGGTCTTTGTTAAGAAGGGACAAGGAACAGTTTATTAGGAATCTTGCTGAGGAGATAGGCCATTTCTTAGTAAATGACCTTCGTCCTGCATACCAAACCCTGAGAAAGCTGAACTCCAAGCCCTCTTTACAGGTGACAGCAGTTCGCTCAGTAAGTGGTCAGATCATCTCAGATCCTGATGCGGTGCGGGAACGTTGGGCTGATTATTTCGAACAGTTGTATCAGGTTGACCCACCAACAGTTAACTTTGATGCGGGTTGTGCTGAGATTCCGTTGCCGTACCCACCCATCAGTGAGGATGCCCCCTCCCTAACTGAAGTTAGGGGGGCGATCTCCAAGCTGAAGAGTGGTAAAGCAGCTGGTATAAGCGGCATCCCAGCTGAACTGTTAAAGGCTGGTGGTGAACCTATGGCGTGGAGGTTGCATGCCGTCCTGGCTGCCATCTGGTGGTCTGGTACCATTCCGCCTGATCTGTTGAGGGGTATGGTCATCCCTCTCTGGAAGGGAATGGGGGATCGATGGGACTGCAGCAATCACCGAGGCATTACACTGCTCAGTATACCAGGGAAGGTTCTTGCCCACATCCTTCTGAGACGTATCAGAGACCACCTTCTGAGGCATCAGAGACTGAAGCAATCTGGATTCACTCCTGGTAAGTCCACAATAGACCGTATCCTAGCGCTCCGAGTCAATATAGAGCATCGTCGTGAATTTGGGCGTGGGCTGCATGCAGCCTACATCGACCTCAAGAAGGCATTCGATATGGTGCATCGGGAATCACTCTGGGAGATCTTGAAACTGAGAAGAATTCCAACAAGGATTATTGGACTAATAGCATGTCTGCATACTGGTACTGAAAGTGCTGTAATGTGTGGTGGGGGCCTGTCAAGCTTCTTTCCTGTTAGTTCAGGAGTGAGGCAAAGCTGTGTCCTTCCACCAACGTTTTTCAAAACTTGCATGGACTGGATAATGGGCAGAGGTACTATTCAAAGTAATTGTGGAGCAATGATGGGCAATAGCAAGGTTACCGACCTTGACTTTGCTGAAAATGTTGCCATTCTATCTGAGTCTTTGGAATCCTTAGTGGTGGCTCTCGATGCATTTAGTAATGAAGCAAAGCCCTTGGGTCTAGAGGTCTCCTGGACCAAGACCAAGATCCAGGACTTTAGATACATATTAGGAGAACCTGCTCAGACGGTATGTGCTTGCGGTGAGGACATTGAAGTCACAGAGAGCTTTACATACCTTGGTAGTGTAGTTCATAACTCTGGGCTGTCAGACCATGAAGTCAGTAGATGGATTGGCCTGGCAGCAGGGGTCATGAACTCTCTCAACAAGAGTATTTGAAGATACCGGTACCTGTGCAGAAGGACGAAGCTTCGTGTCTTCAAGGCCCTCATAGTCCCAGTTTTGCTATACGGTAGTGAAACCTGGACACTATCCTGCGCCTTGGAGTCTCGACTTGGTGCCTTTTGTAATAGGTCCTTGCGCCGGATCATGGAGTACTGTTGACGGGACCATGTGTCCAACCAACGACTGCACCATGAGACTGGCACAGGACCTATTACCTGCACAATCCGTGATCGCCAACTCAGGCTTTACGGCCACCTGGCTCGCTTTCCTCAGGATGATCCCGCTCAACAGGTTGTCTCTGTTCAAAACAACCCTGGGCGGAGGCCTGTGTGTCGACCGAGGAAGTCGTGGCTTGGGCTGATCGATTAAACCTGTCGTGAGGAGCAGGGTGTTTAATAGTCAACCTGACTACTCTTCAAATTTTGTGTAGGGGAGGCAGGAGCTGATCTGATCACTGAACGAACTGTAGGGGGATGGTGCTAAGATGACGGTAGAACTGGGTGAATGGGTAGGAAGAGAAGCAATAAAATCTAGAATTTGCTGGGAATGGAATAAGGAAGATGGGCAAAGAGGATATGGACTAAGGGCTGGAGACAGAGAGAGAGAGAATAAAAATGGGAGAAAGCCAAGAAGAATGATTCATGTGCTTTTCAAGCATTCCCGTGCTCTTGCCACATTACCCATCACGTGACCTGACATGGAATGCTTTGGCGGGTGCTGATTGGCTGGAAACCTGGAAATAATCGTATAAACGGTCAAGCAGAGGGCAAAGTAAATCACTTGCCAGCCAGCTATTGCTTTTGAAATGTCTCGCCAGCCCTCTTGCATTCGCTCTCACAGGCCGAGGAACTCACCAGCGATTCGATACTTGCCTTTTGACGAGGGAATAGTTGATTACCCACGACCTTCGACCTTGAGGGGCTTTCCTCGCCTGAAGAATGCTCCATACCCCTGCTTGTACTTGATTCAATCATCCGCCGACGAGGGAGTCGATGAAGATGATTCAGAGAACTACACACCCCCTTTGAAACTGACCAGGAATAGTGATCACCTTGGTAAGTTTTCTATCATAGGAAAACACATGGTTCTTTTGATATGGTATTTCTGCATGGTATCACTATTTTACAGATATCGAAGTCTCCGGCCGTTTCGACGGCGACGACTCGGATTGGGAGGAATCCGAGTCTGAGCCCGAGGACCAGGATGAAGATGGCGATTTGGACGCCGATTATGTTGCCCCAGCGGACACGTCGATGGACTCCGACAAGCCTCTTCCGGAGTCCGTTTAACTTCGCGCTGAGGTTGCCGCTGCCGTCCCAGGGTCGCCACCCTTCTTGTGGCAGAAGAGGGAGAACCGCCCAAAAGCTTTTGAGTTCCTTGGGAAGTCAGGAGTTCATGAGGGTCTCGATCAGTCGTCGAACCCCCCTAGAGATGTTCAGCAGTTTCTTCACCGATTTTCTTTTACAATGCCTTATCTTGTAATTGCAGATACACCCACCAGAACTCTCGGATGCCTTCGTCCCAATTGAAGGCTTGGTAAGATATGACGGCAAGGGAGATGTGGTCATACCTGGGACTGAGGTTCTTCATTGCCACGTGAGGGACATTTGGTCCACCGACCCCTTGATGTCTTCAAGCATTTTCCCAAAGACGATGGCACGCAACCGATTCGATGCTCTGACGTCGGCGATGCACTACGCCAACAACGAAGAGGAGAGGCAAGAGGGTGACCGCATGTTTAAGCTACATTCCATCCTCGATGTTCTGGACGAGACTTTCAAGACGGTCTTCGTTCCAAACAAGAACGTCTCCGTCGACGAGAGCTTGTGGGCCTTCAAGAGGTGTTATCATGCCCTCCAGTATAACCCGAGCAAGCGGGCAAGGAGAGGGCTGAAGGTCTACAAGTTCTGCTCGTCCGACGGTCCTAAGGCAGGGTATACGGCGGCTTCAACATCTACATGGGGCAAGATCGTGGGGAATTCCCCGCGAGCATGAAGGCCGTCCTTGACCTGCTGGAGAAGGCAGATCTTTTTGACAAGGGATGCGAGTTGCACACATATAACTGATATTCCTCTCCAACTCTCTACCACCACCTACAGGCCCGGAAGACCAGCGCTGTTGGTACAGTTCGTACCAACAAGAAGAGCATGCCAGTGGACCTGCGGGCGAGTCAGGGACACATCGACTTTTGGAGTACACCGACTGGAATGATGTGCCTTCAGTGGGTGGACAAGTGTCCTGTTACGATGCTCTCCACCACTCACATCAGCAGGATCGTCACCCTGCCTCCAAACCGCCGAGGGGAAGAGAGGTTGAAGCCCGAAGTAGTCGTCAGCTGCAACAACGGCATGTAGCTGGGGCAGTCATATCCAGCAGTCCGAAAAAACATCAAGTAGTATAAGATATTCTATCTGCCGAACATGGCAGTGGTCAACGCACTGGCTGTCCACCGGGCCCTCGGCGGCAAGCTTCCACAGGTAGACGTCAGACTAAAGTTGGTGCGTGGACTTCTGCAGCGAGGAGGTCGTCCAGGATCCTTCAGACGAGCTTCACTGCTGCAACGTCAGGAGGAAGACGACCAGCTGCCCCACCTTCCAGTGGACACACCGCTCCAGCGATGTTCACTTTGCTGGAACAGAGACTGAAGAAGGAAGGAGACCAGGGTGTTGTGTGGGAGCTGTAAGGTCTCCCTGTGTGCTGGTCCTTGCTTCAAGGATTTCCACACGTAAAAAGCGAGAAGCACAGTTGTGAATATTGTAAATAGATTTTTTTATGCCTAAGAATAAATTCCTTTATTTTTTGTACTGTTTCCATTTTGACTTGAAGACACACACTGAATATGATGCAAACACTCCTAAAATGGAGAAAATAGTACAATGTAAGACAATAATATCAAACAATAGGGCAAACATATATATGAAGTGTAAAAACACTTTAGTGATTCTCGGTAAAAACCAGCCACCACAGAGAGCTGCAAGGACTTCCATATGTGAAAGGACAGAAGCAGCGCACATGAATTGTAAATAATGAGGTTTTCTTTAACTTTGAGAGAAAACACTTGTAGAATGGAGTATGTACTATAATATATGACAATAATATCCTTCATAGGACAGCATATGGCTACAATAAGCCAGTAAACATACGTGTCTGGGAAGTAAAAAAAAAAAAAAAAAAAAAAGCAATTCTCGGTAAACCTTCTGCCAGAGTGGGCTGAAACTTCCCGGACGCCGGAATCTCCGTGCTCATCCCGGAAATGACGGATGGCAACTGTTTTTTTCTTTCTTTTTTATAGCCGTCGGCAGATAGGTGTTGAGGTGAGGTAACTGGACTCACCTGCAGGAGTTTCAGCCGATGCTGAATTGTTTCTCTTGTCTGCCAATGTGTCACTTTGGTGTGCAGCAGAACTACTGACAATCGGTGTGTTCTGTTCACCTTGGTGTGCAGCAGAACTACTGACAATCGGTGTGTTCTGTTCACCTTGGTGAGCAGCAGAGATACTGGTACTGGCAGACGGGAGGGGGGGGGGCGCATTGCTCTTGGTGTGCAGTATCAGGATGCAATGTGCTGTTGGCTGGTGAATACTCTTCATCCTCAGTTAACAGAACTTTTTGCACAAATTTTTTCATTAATGTCACTGTCTTCTACAAGGCTTCTACACGCCTCCAACACAAAACGGGCAGATCTTGAGCTAACACAAAGTTTATGCTTTGCTGCAATAGTTTAGAAAAACATTAAATTCACGTAATATTACATAGTAATAATTTTGATACATCACCTATGACTAGAAGCAGAAATATCGAGATAAAGTTGTATTAAAGGTAAATCTATAGTAAATCAAACATGCGGACCATACTGATAGAGGCAAATTTGGTAGTTATACATTAAAAACTATATTCTACAAGATTAAGTCCTGCAGAGAGTCTGTGGGTTCCTGAAGCCCCAGTCAGTGATGAAGTATTGCCTCTTACAATCATTATTGGTCATAACCTGTTAGAGGTAAAGCAATCACTTCCTTACTTTTATAATCTACATACTCGATTACATCAGATTGAAAATTGTAACTGCCATAGCTTCTACTGATTTTTAATCTATGTAGTTTTGCAAATTATGAATAGTTCATGGGAGTTGAGGCCTAAATATTGAAATGGCTGTGGAGGCAAACCAATTGCAATATCAAAACTAAATTTTTGGGAATAGGTCATGTTGGTCACTACACGCAAGTAAATTTCAAGCCAATCCTGAGATGGTGGGGTAAACCATAATGATGATTTGATATGGAATGACCCAGTCGTCTTAACTTTGTATTTTCTCAATTTAAAAGTATAGTAGGATAAACAGGTGTCATATTTTGTTGGTTTATTGTATTTATCCAATTCTTGTATGAAACTATTATTGTTTTACACATTTATTATATAAGAATAAGCTGATCTTTTATTATAAATAGACAAGCTGAGAATACATTTTATATTGAGCACCTATTTATATCACAATCTCTACTTCCATTTGTACATGAATTGCAAGATATGGAAAAGCATTTTATGTCTCTACTTATAAGGCACATACTTATTGAATAAAGCATTAACCTTAACTTTATTATTATCACAAGACAAGAATACATTTTATATTGAGCGCCATGTTTTATATAGCAAACACAAAATAAATGTACACACAATCCATTTCATAGAAAAAAAAATACATGTACAATACACGCACACACACTCACCCCCAAAAAAGGATATTAACAAAAACATTCAATTATACTGTTTACATGCCAATATAATAAATCATTCCATTAATGTTTCTAAACCATAGAATGCTTTTTCACTTGTACATCAGTTTCCTTATGAAATAAAATCATATACACTATTTACATAAAAAAATATATATATATATTTTTTTCCAAAATAAAAAACATATTCTTGTTACTCTGTATATAAATAAAAGGAAAGGGAATGACTAGTTCCTTACATCTTATCACAAAAAGGAAACAAACTTTGGTTTTCAGTATAGAAATAATAATAATAATAATAATTTATAATAATAATAATAATAATAATAATAATAATAATAATAATAATAACAGAAAACAAAGTAACATAAAAGAAATTTGAAATTTGGATTTTTTTTTTTTTTTTTTTTTTGGGGGGGTCATAATATGCTTGAAAGCAAGCACAAATTCTAAGTAATAATAATAATAGAATTAATATAAATATTATCTATAGTAATAGTAATAGTAATAATAGTAATAATAATAATAGTAATAATAATAATAACAATAATAATAATAATAATAATAATAATAATAATAATAATAATCACAACAACAATGATAATAAAGTAGCAAATGATAATAATAAAAAAATGGCCTACAACAAATAATGAAACTTTGAATTTCAACAATAAAAACTGAATTATATATATCTATATCTATATCACAGTTGTTCTTTAAAAAATGGAAAAAATATATTATTTAAAAGTGCACTTATTTTCTAATTAAGTCCGAGAGCAGTTGGGTTGTGGTTTCCTTGGCTTTTTTCATCTAGTCAAGATTTCTCGGAGAATTGCATTGTGACGTTCATCACTCTCTCGTAAATATGTTATGAGCTCAGTCTCCGAGGTTCACATCAGTTTGCTGATGTGAGGGTCCTGTTAAGGGGTCGGCACTAGCCACAGGCTCAGGGTCATCCACTTCCTCACCCAATTCATCAGGACGATGAATCCGAATCCCCTGAGCTGTGGCTGTGACTGGGAAGTCAATGTCATGCTGATCCCCTATCAGTTCCCTCATTTCAGCAAAATACAGGAACCTACTCGGAGCTCTCCCCGACATTTCGTTGTTGGCCTTAGCTTTTTTTAAGCTATCCTGCAGACCCCTCCACTTCCTTTGCAATTTCTCTGGCTGAAATCTTTTCTCAAAATGAATTGTCATTTTGAGAGCCAATTCCTGCCAGAGCAATTTCTTCATCACTTCCCCCAGGTTTATTCTCTCTTGCAATTGTGCAATTGACGTTGGCAAATCATTATAATTTTCTTGGAAATGTTCCCGCATTAGGTGAATAAAATATATGGTTTCATTTTTAGTGAAACCTTCTGGCTCCTCCATCTCACTTGGTCCTACATCAGCAACAACCCCGTCTGGAGAAGTTATTGGTGTAGGTATCAAGGGAGATGGGTGTAAGGCAGATGGTGTGGCAGACACTGAGGAAAGAGGAGTGGAAGTGGAAGGATAAGCAGGAGTAATAGGCCGCAAATGAAAGTCGGGAAGAGCAGGAGAACAGCTAAATGAGGCCAAGGGTTCAGAAGGCGATGTTGTAGCAAGAGCAGGGAACTCCTGGTCTTCGAACGCTGGCGTTCCAAGTGTTCCTTGCGGAAAGAGTTCGAGTGTTCTGTAAAATGGAATGCACACCATAAAATGATTACTGCAATAATATATAATACAGATATACATATCCATATATACATACATACACACACACACACACACACACACACACACACACACACACACACACACACACACACACACACACATATATATATATATATATATATATATATATATATATATATATACATATATATATACATATACTGTATATTCATATTGTAACATTTAAGTTTCCCCTGAAAAGCCGATTTAAAGAGAACGTGGTAAATCAAGGGGTAACCCTTACAATCGTGCAAGGGTGATAAATTCCTTTATTGTAGATATACATTCCTTGTATGAAAATATTATTGTTTTATACATTTATTATATAAAAATAAGCTGATCTTTTATTGTAAATAGACAAGCTGAGAATACATCTTATATTGAGCACCTATTTATATCACAATCTCTACTTCCATTTGTACATGAATTGCAAGATATGGAAAAGCAATATATATCTCTACTTATAAGACATTAAATAAAACATTAACAACATATTGACTATATTGTAAATATACATTTATATGAAAATATATCTTTTATTGTAAACAGACTCCGTATATAAGAATATCATAATCTTATTATCACAAGACAACCTGAGAATTATTTTATAATGAAAGACATTTTTGGTCAATATGCATAACAGGGTAGTGGCTTGCTTTCAAAACAAATTTGATATTTTTGTGAAGGTAATCCAATAACTTGAGCAAATCTAGATGCTGTTCATTGTGCAAACGAAGCGTTGAGTTGTGACGATTTTTTTGGAGGGCTCTGACGGCATTGTTGATAACCTGTGAAAAAAACGGTAATTCGCACTTCTAAAACTATTTGTTAAATAAATCACATGGATACTAATACAAAAAACAAAATAACGAGACACTAAAATGATTGTCAGTAACTACGGACCATGCGATTCAAAGTATGCGTGAAAGTTTTTGTATTTGATTATAACGTTTTATTATTTTTTTCTTGACAATATTTAATGATACACTATTTATCGACGATATGACGATATTGTCACTACCAATAAATGTTGCGGCGCTTAGTTATATCGACGATAGGCGCGGAGACCGCGCATATCGTTTAATTTCATGTTAAATATATGAATGTTAGGTTTCTCTCTCGATTCGCAATGCAAGGGCTTGTTACTTAGTTTGTAGGGTACGTCGGTGTCGGTAACAAATGACGTATGTCGTAATATCTTAAATAAAATGCGCTGCGACGGGTTCTGTCTACATTATGATGCGTTGTTCATTAAGCACGTTAAAATACTGACCGCTTATTGAAAATCGCTCGCGTTACCGACTTTCTTTTACTTTGTTAATAGTTTCACACCATATACGTAAGATATTTATAACCATTCTAAAGTTACCTTATTATAAACCGTCACTTCATCACAACCCTTTAATGTAAGAAATAAGCTGTTATAAGTATTTTTTCTGGTACAAGACACAAAATAACCGGTTTTCTGAATGCGTACTAACCTTTTAACGTTGCGCCCACGTTGTTCTGTCACATCTTTGTCACGACGTCACAAATATGTTGCTAATTCTTTTAAAACAGTACCTTTATCTTGCATCGGAAACCAATTAGCCGGCTTTATATATATATATATATATATATATATATATATATATATATATATATATATATATATATCGACACTCGTTCCCTCTCAACAACGGACACAGACCGACTGAACGATTTGTAGGCAAGAGCACAGGTACCATAAATTTACGCATTTTGATTGGTCAGTTAAAGTGACGTCACATAAGTTTTCATTGGTTAACCTTAGTCATACAGCACAAACCACCGATTTGATATTAATTGTCAATTACACAAGGCATACCATACTTAAGATGTAATAGGCATTGCATACCATTATTTACAATGCGAAATCCTGTTAAGTGTGGATTATTATTAAATTATGTATATATGTATATATACACATATAGACATAAACACATACGCATACATGCATATAAGTACACATACAAATATATGTATACACATTTTTTTTTTCCTATTGTTATATGTGTACAAATGATATATTTATGCACTTATCACACATCAGTATTTATCATTTTAGTTTTGCC
>NC_091561.1:28836175-28843551 GCF_042767895.1 Penaeus vannamei | reverse complement strand
ATTAATAAAAAAATTTTAAAAAAGTTCTGTTAACTGAGGATGAAGAGTATTCACCAGCCAACAGCACATTACATCCTGATACTGCACACCAAGAGCAATGCGCCCCCCCCGTCTGCCAGTACCAGTATCTCTGCTGCTCACCAAGGTGAACAGAACACACCGATTGTCAGTAGTTCTGCTGCACACCAAGGTGAACAGAACACACCGATTGTCAGTAGTTCTGCTGCACACCAAAGTGACACATTGGCAGACAAGAGAAACAATTCAGCATCGGCTGAAACTCCTGCAGGTGAGTCCAGTTACCTCACCTCAACACCTATCTGCCGACGGCTATAAAAAAGAAAGAAAAAAACAGTTGCCATCCGTCATTTCCGGGATGAGCACGGAGATTCCGGCGTCCGGGAAGTTTCAGCCCACTCTGGCAGAAGGTTTACCGAGAATTGCTTTTTTTTTTTTTTTTTTTTTACTTCCCAGACACTTGTATGTTTACTGGCTTATTGTAGCCATATGCTGTCCTATGAAGGATATTATTGTCATATATTATAGTACATACTCCATTCTACAAGTGTTTTCTCTCAAAGTTAAAGAAAACCTCATTATTTACAATTCATGTGCGCTGCTTCTGTCCTTTCACATATGGAAGACCTTGCAGCTCTCTGTGGTGGCTGGTTTTTACCGAGAATCACTAAAGTGTTTTTACACTTCATATATATGTTTGCCCTATTGTTTGATATTATTGTCTTACATTGTACTATTTTCTCCATTTTAGGAGTGTTTGCATCATATTCAGTGTGTCTTCAAGTCAAAATGGAAACAGTACAAAAAATAAAGGAATTTATTCTTAGGCATAAAAAAATCTATTTACAATATTCACAACTGTGCTTCTCGCTTTTTACGTGTGGAAATCCTTGAAGCAAGGACCAGCACACAGGGAGACCTTACAGCTCCCACACAACACCCTGGTCTCCTTCCTTCTTCAGTCTCTGTTCCAGCAAAGTGAACATCGCTGGAGCGGTGTGTCCACTGGAAGGTGGGGCAGCTGGTCGTCTTCCTCCTGACGTTGCAGCAGTGAAGCTCGTCTGAAGGATCCTGGACGACCTCCTCGCTGCAGAAGTCCACGCACCAACTTTAGTCTGACGTCTACCTGTGGAAGCTTGCCGCCGAGGGCCCGGTGGACAGCCAGTGCGTTGACCACTGCCATGTTCGGCAGATAGAATATCTTATACTACTTGATGTTTTTTCGGACTGCTGGATATGACTGCCCCAGCTACATGCCGTTGTTGCAGCTGACGACTACTTCGGGCTTCAACCTCTCTTCCCCTCGGCGGTTTGGAGGCAGGGTGACGATCCTGCTGATGTGAGTGGTGGAGAGCATCGTAACAGGACACTTGTCCACCCACTGAAGGCACATCATTCCAGTCGGTGTACTCCAAAAGTCGATGTGTCCCTGGTCCACTGGCATGCTCTTCTTGTTGGTACGAACTGTACCAACAGCGCTGGTCTTCTGGGCCTGTAGGTGGTGGTAGAGAGTTGGAGAGGAATATCAGTTATATGTGTGCAACTCGCATCCCTTGTCAAAAAGATCTGCCTTCTCCAGCAGGTCAAGGACGGCCTTCATGCTCGCGGGGAATTCCCCACGATCTTGCCCCATGTAGATGTTGAAGCCGCCGTATACCCTGCCTTAGGACCGTCGGACGAGCAGAACTTGTAGACCTTCAGCCCTCTCCTTGCCCGCTTGCTCGGGTTATACTGGAGGGCATGATAACACCTCTTGAAGGCCCACAAGCTCTCGTCGACGGAGACGTTCTTGTTTGGAACGAAGACCGTCTTGAAAGTCTCGTCCAGAACATCGAGGATGGAATGTAGCTTAAACAGGCGGTCACCCTCTTGCCTCTCCTCTTCGTTGTTGGCGTAGTGCATCGCCGACGTCAGAGCATCGAATCGGTTGCGTGCCATCGTCTTTGGGAAAATGCTTGAAGACATCAAGGGGTCGGTGGACCAAAAGTCCCTCACGTGGCAATGAAGAACCTCAGTCCCAGGTATGACCACATCTCCCTTGCCGTCATATCTTACCAAGCCTTCAATTGGGACGAAGACATCCGAGAGTTCTTGTGGGTGTATCTGCAATTACAAGATAAGGCATTGTAAAAAAAAATCGGTGAAGAAACTGCTGAACATCTCTAGGGGGGTTTGACGACTGATCGAGACCCTCATGAACTCCTGACTTCCCAAGGAACTCAAAAGCTTTTGGGCGGTTCTCCCTCTTCTGCCACAAGAAGGGTGGCGACCCTGGGACGGCAGCGGCAACCTCAGCGCGAAGTTAAACGGACTCCGCAAGAGGCTTGTCGGAGTCCATCGACGTGTCCGCTGGGGCAACATAATCGGCGTCCAAATCGCCATCTTCATCCTGGTCCTCGGGCTCAGACTCGGATTCCTCCCAATCCGAGTCGTCGCCGTCGAAACGGCCGGAGACTTCGATATCTGTAAAATAGTGATACCATGCAGAAATACAATATCAAAAGAACCATGTGTTTTCCTATGATAGAAAACTTACCAAGGTGATCACTATTCCTGGTCAGTTTCAAAGGGGGTGTGTAGTTCTCTGAATCATCTTCATCGACTCCCTCGTCGGCGGATGATTGAATCAAGTACAAGCAGGGGTATGGAGCATTCTTCAGGCGAGGAAAGCCCCTCAAGGTCGAAGGTCGTGGGTAATCAACTATCCCCTCGTCAAAAGGCAAGTATCGAATCGCTGGTGAGTTCCTCGGCCTGTGAGAGCGAATGCAAGAGGGCTGGCGAGACATTTCAAAAGCAATAGCTGGCTGGCAAGTGATTTACTTTGCCCTCTGCTTGACCGTTTATACGATTATTTCCAGGTTTCCAGCCAATCAGCACCCGCCAAAGCATTCCATGTCAGGTCACGTGATGGGTAATGTGGCAAGAGCACGGGAATGCTTGAAAAGCACGTGAATCATTCTTCTTGGCTTTCTCCCATTTTTATTCTCTCTCTCTCTGTCTCCAGCCCTTAGTCCATATCCTCTTTGCCCATCTTCCTTATTCCATTCCCAGCAAATTCTAGATTTTATTGCTTCTCTTCCTACCCATTCACCCAGTTCTACCGTCATCTTAGCACCATCCCCCTACAGTTCGTTCAGTGATCAGATCAGCTCCTGCCTCCCCTACACAAAATTTGAAGAGTAGTCAGGTTGACTATTAAACACCCTGCTCCTCACAACAGGTTTAATCGATCAGCCCAAGCCACGACTTCCTCGGTCGACACACAGGCCTCCGCCCAGGGTTGTTTTGAACAGAGACAACCTGTTGGGCGGGATCATCCTGAGGAAAGCGAGCCAGGTGGCCGTAAAGCCTGAGTTGGCGATCACGGATTGTGCAGGTAATAGGTCCTGTGCCAATCTCATGGTGCAGTCGTTGGTTGGACACATGGTCCCGTCAACAGTACTCCATGATCCGGCGCAAGGACCTATTACAAAAGGCACCAAGTCGAGACTCCAAGGCGCAGGATAGTGTCCAGGTTTCACTACCGTATAGCAAAACTGGGACTATGAGGGCCTTGAAGACACGAAGCTTCGTCCTTCTGCACAGGTACCGGTATCTTCAAATACTCTTGTCGAGAGAGTTCATGACCCCTGCTGCCAGGCCAATCCATCTACTGACTTCATGGTCTGACATTTTCAGCAAAGTCAAGGTCGGTAACCTTGATATTGCCCATCATTGCTCCACAATTACTTTGAATAGTACCTCTGCCCATTATCCAGTCCATGCAAGTTTTGAAAAACGTTGGTGGAAGGACACAGCTTTGCCTCACTCCTGAACTAACAGGAAAGAAGCTTGACAGGCCCCCACCACACATTACAGCACTTTCAGTACCAGTATGCAGACATGCTATTAGTCCAATAATCCTTGTTGGAATTCTTCTCAGTTTCAAGATCTCCCAGAGTGATTCCCGATGCACCATATCGAATGCCTTCTTGAGGTCGATGTAGGCTGCATGCAGCCCACGCCCAAATTCACGACGATGCTCTATATTGACTCGAAGCGCTAGGATACGGTCTATTGTGGATTTACCAGGAGTGAATCCAGATTGCTTCAGTCTCTGATGCCTCAGTAGGTGGTCTCTGATACGTCTCAGAATGATGTGGGCAAGAACTTTCCCTGGTATACTGAGCAGTGTGATGCCTCGGTGATTGCTGCAGTCCCATCGGTCCCCCATTCCCTTCCAGAGAGGGATGACCATACCCCTCAACAGATCAGGCGGAATGGTACCAGACCACCAGATGGCAGCCAGGACGGCATGCAACCTCCACGCCATAGGTTCACCACCAGCCTTTAACAGTTCAGCTGGGATGCCGCTTATACCAGCTGCTTTACCACTCTTCAGCTTGGAGATCGCCCCCCTAACTTCAGTTAGGGAGGGGGCATCCTCACTGATGGGTGGGTCCGGCAACGGAATCTCAGCACAACCCGCATCAAAGTTAACTGTTGGTGGGTCAACCTGATACAAGTGTTCGAAATAATCAGCCCAACGTTCCCGCACCGCATCAGGATCTGAGATGATCTGACCACTTACTGAGCGAACTGCTGTCACCTGTAAAGAGGGCTTGGAGTTCAGCTTTCTCAGGGTTTGGTATGCAGGACGAAGGTCATTTACTAAGAAATGGCCTATCTCCTCAGCAAGATTCCTAATAAACTGTTCCTTGTCCCTTCTTAACAAAGACCGAGTTCTGCGCACCTGAGAACGCTGCAAATCTTGATCACCTGCCAGATGAGCCGCACGACAAGCATCTGTGGCATCCAGTGTCTCCTGTGAGATGAAAATTCCCCTTGCTCTCGGGCGTTCACCAATCGTCTCTTGAGCTGCATCAAGCGTTTCACGTTTGAAGGTGAAGGGTCCATCAGATTTTCGAGTGCTGTTAAACGACCAGAGACTGCCTCAGCAAACCCCCGGGCACATTCCCCCTCCCTTAGCCTGTCCAAGTGAAATACCCTGGGGTGGTCATTGGTCGGCTGGGGGATTTTGAAATGGACTTGGAGGGTAGCCACAACCAATCTATGGCCAGTACCACAGAACTCGGCACTCCTATACACCCTGCAATTCTGGAGGATCCTCCAACGAGTGTTAACGAGTATGTGGTCGATCTCCTTGGCTGCATTACCCGCATCGTTGTACCATGTCCAGTGATGTGGGTCTGGGCACTGGTACCAGGAGCCAGAAATCCTCAATTTCTGGGACCTATCAAAGTCCCGAAAAAGGAGGCTATTCTCGCTGCCGGTATCAGCTCCCGAACCATGGGGACCGACAGACATCTCATAGCCAGCTCGATCACAGCCAGATACCGCATTGAAGTCACCCAGGACAACACGAATATCTCACAGGGAGCACCTGTCTGATACAGACGCTAGTTTGGCGTAGAACATCTCTTTCACATCAAGTTTACAAACCAGTAGGAGCGTACACATGTAAGGGGACGGCAGGCTGTGGAACCCATCATCCACCTTCAGGGCTCCTGAAGGCTTTCCCCCGTAAGCTTCACTCCAGGCTGGCATCTACCAGAACGCAGGCGAGACGAGTAGTTCTCGCTCCCAGCCTGCGTCCCGGAAGTCGCCCTCTCAGCAGTATCCACAGCCCACCTCTCTTGCTGGGTGGGAGGAGCAGTTCCCCTCCTCCCAGCATAACCAAATATATTAAACACTGCCGAAGGTTTTTATTTTTATCTGGGGGGAGGAGGACTGTCAAGGCCCACCTCACCTGAGCCTCCCGTTAACCCCAGTGGACCTAGGGGCAGGAGTTGGTACAGGGCTAGGGCGTGTCCAACCGCCGGTGGGCCATGACCCTGAACCTCTAGGGCCTCCTGCTGCTCCGAGATCCCCCTCAGTTTAGCCTGGAACCGCAAGGTACCCAGTTTCCATGGGAGGCCACGAGGAGGCACTGCAGGGAATCCCGATGATGGAGAGGCTATGCACTGGCAGGGGAGGCTTATGCAGTGCTGCTCCCTTTTTTGCACTAGGCTAGCCAGCGGTGGCAGCTGTAAACGAGAAGGCATACAAGCTCTTAACACTAACTAGACTACCACACCATCGCTTCACTCACAGTATGTTACCGTTTATTATCAATAACCTATTGTACTCTTTTGTAATAAACAAAGATCTCTCCCAGGGCAATTTCTTCCTAAATAGAACATGGCTCTAATACTATGGCATATAGAATGGGGCTCGAAACAACCCTGATATGCTCTAACTCTAACTGCTGCGTGGTTGAGTATCTAGTATCTATGGAGGGCGTGGAGAAAGCCTATGATAAAGTTGACAGGGCAGGTCCAAGTTATTTGAGAAGTGCATGTGGAATAACATGGAGGGACAGAAGGATGAATGTGGAAGTACGTGAGCAAAGTGGTGTGGGATTGGATGTACTGGAGAGTGTGAAAAGGAACACCTTGAGGTGGTTTGGGCATGTGGAATGTATGTGGAGTGAGAGAGTGACTAAGAAGGTGTACGAGAGTGAGGTAGGGAGGGGACAGCGAAGGAGAGGCGGACCGAGAGAGATGGAGGTAAGATGTTGAGAGGTATAGGAATGAGTGTGGGTTTGGCTGAAAGGAAGGGTGCCTATTGACGGAGAACAGGAGTGCATGGAGGCAACTCATTTGTGGCCACCCCTACAGGGACTGAGGCATCCAGCAATCAATAGCTAGATAAGCTTGCAATTTTGGGGTACCAAATAATGTGCTAAATTCATATTATTTAAATTTCAGATTTAGAGACTAGATACTACATAGGCTTATATCCTCTAAATATTTTGTTTATTCCAGGGTCAGATTACTAGGGCCCTCAGTCAGATTAATCGTACTGAGCGTTATAAACAGAAACGAAAGAGCATGTGTCATGTACATGTTCAGCCAACCCCCAAAAGATTTGCTTTGGGTATGAAGCAGTTCACTACTACAGAGAATCAAGAACGTGAGCTGACTGAATATAAATTTAAGAGGCACTATAGAAATCTGTTAGGGAATGAAAAAGACAAATATCAACCTGAACATATAAATATGCATATGCTGTTAACTGCAACACTGGTTGAACGACGAAAGTGGATATCGACACTTCCTCCTGGACTCATCTCACCAACATTAAAGAAATTCCATGATTCAGAAAAAGTAGTTTTGTGAGGATTATGTTTTTTTTTCTAATGATACACTTCTATCTTGGGTATCTTTTTAAAACCCACACTGTATTATGTGTGTTTTATGTATGCATATCACTGTATTTAACCACATACACCCTGCACGAGAAGGAGAGTGTGTTTTCAAAGGATGCATTATACAATGGGAGGTCTAATTTTGTGTGCAGTAACAATGTGAATGGAT
>NC_091561.1:28823675-28828675 GCF_042767895.1 Penaeus vannamei | reverse complement strand
ATATACATATATTTATTTATTTATTTATATATATATACATATATATATATACATACACACACACACACACACACACACACACACACACACACACACACACACACACACACACACACATATATATATATATATATATATATATATATATATATATATATATATATGTATATACGTACATATAAATGTTTATATATACATATATAAAACCCAAAATCAAATGTTCCTTTACTCCCGGGCTCGTGTGCCCCTAACGCGTTTAACTTGAATCTAGCTAGTGTACCTTTTTAGAAATTTATTTTAAAGAATTGTTATGGCAGACAATATTTCTTCATGAAAATTCTTTTGAGCTGGAAAAAAATGCAGTCTGCAAGTAGTCTGGGGAGTATCTGTATTTAAAAGATCTCTTTGTTATTTTTACAAGGAAGGGAGGAGAAAATTGAAGATAGTTTTTTTCCCATACTACTGAAAAAAAATCACTGGAACACTGCTTGCATGTTTTACCCCATAACATACTGTGTTTTTTTGAGGAAAATGTGTTAGTTGTGACTGATTTAGCACTAGTTTTCATTGCGGTAAGATTATTCCAATACTCTGTAAGTTTCTCTATATGTGATTAACCAATAAGCATATTATAGTTGTTACTTGTTTATATAATCTGTCTATAAGTTTTGCATTATCATTTACCTGTGTTAATGGAAATAATTAAGACAAACACAACTGACTTATTGCGTACTTGCTGTTCTCTAATAATGCTAGCCAAACATGGAATGTATTGAAACTACAAAATGAGAAATGGTTAGTGAGTGATGCATCCATATCATCACTATTTCATAAGGTTATCATGCCATTAGATCGATTATGGTAATGCCGGTGGTAATTATCAGAAGTACACAGTAAGGATGATCTAAATCATTCCAATTGGAAATCTAACTTCTCTGTTATTGTTTTCCAGAGAGAGGAATTCAGCATCATGTTGTAAGCACAAGGACCCTCGGAATGTTTTGCATATAAGCTACACCGCCGCTTCTCGTGTTTCTGTGGATAAGCATTTGCAGGGGCTGTAACGGACATAATCCCATTGTATTAAATCTGAAAGTAACACTAGGAATTCTTTTGTAACAATGTCGCGGAGATGGTTATCGACATTTTGTTGACGTCTTCCGATAGCATTATCGCGATGAAATGGATTAAATACCACATTATTTATTATATCAACTGAATACATGAGATGCCCTATTAGTACACTTCATAGCTTGGGGTAAAACTTCAGAATACTCATTTTAAAGTGAGAGTTTACCGACAGCTCCCGCTTGTTGGGTCACCACTGTCCTCATTGTTTGGCGGCTGCATTGTAGTAGGTGTGGATGTGACTAGTGACTGCGACTGGTAGTGGCAAGCTGTGTGAGCGGAGGCTGGAAATATGTGAGCCTGATGGAAATCCGGATAGCGAGTTGTAGGGTCAGAAAGAGTTGTACAGAGTGTGAAGAGTGTAAATGTAGAATGGCTGGCTAACGAACCAGAGTTTCTGCCTGGTTGTGATTGTATGGACGGAAAAGAAAGAACGATCTCTTTCAAATCACGTATTTGCCAATTCGAGACAAGCATTCCACGGTAACTGTATTTGGCAAGTACCTTGGAAGGTCAGAACGTATGGCATATGGAGAGTCTACTGATGCCCTTTCAACGTTTTCAGAGTGCAAATGTCAGAACATTTTATGGTGTAAGAGATATAAATCTGCGCTGAGAGTCTGAGGCAATGGTATTTTCTATATCAGGTGGGTATTGTAAATCAAGCTTTTGGGCAAAAGGGAAGTTTGATACAAGTTGGAAGTGTATAGTCAGATAAAGCGAATGTGCAACTTAAGGAGCATGTTAGTAAGAAATCAACACATCAGTGGACAAAGAGACCATTGACAAATTTGGGATACGCCTCAATAATTCAATAATTACTCGGTCTACCTAGACACAAAAAATGGGGCTGTATCATGACAATAATGTCTCATAGAATGACTCACTTGTAAAATCTTATGTGATATGCAAAATGCTGTTACCATTGTAAAACATGAAAAAGAATAAATGCACGAAAACATTGTCCTACTAATGCAGTGAATGAATAAAACATCAAATGAATAATAAAAGAATACAAACACAAATATCTGGCTAAAAAATATTGCAATGTGGAGATATGTTCACTGGTTTGAAGAAACCTTGCCAACAGATAACCAAGCTTTATCAAACTACAAACCCCCTCACCCCCTCACCCCTCTTACTTTTCCCTCCCGCCCCAGGACCCCCGACAGCCACACACGCGACGCGACGATCAGTAGGAAGGAATTCACAGCTGAGACGCAATATGCTTCTGCAAAATTCACGAAAATAAACGTTATGATGGTCGCGTTTAATCGATGAACATGTCATTCCATCTTCTGATTGGTGGCAATGTTCACTCCCCTCTTCCCCGCTTCTCTCCTATCAATGCATGGTTACCGATATCTTAAATATCTGGGAGGCATAATTGCTAAGCAGGGAAGGACAGAAGGTGTTCGTGAAAGAGTACAGAAAGGCTGGGCAAAATGGAGGGAAGTTAATTGTATTATCTTGAAGGAAAAGATACCAACAAGGCTTAAAATGAGAATGTATACAACAGCAGGAAGACCAATGATAATTTATGATGCAGAAACATGAGCTTTGAGGAAATGAGAAGAGCAGGACTGAACTGACAAATAGCTGGTATCTATATATATGTATATATGAAATTTTATATACATACATACATACATATATATGTATATATATATATATATATATATATATATATATATATATATATATATATATATATGTATATATATATATATATATATATATATATATATATATATATATACGGGCGAGCACTTAGGTCACCTGAGGGTATGCAGTCAGTTATGGTATTTCCTCAGAGCTACTTTTGTAGAAGCCATTTCCCACAGACTAGTGATTTTCCCTCTCAGAATCCCATAGATTTTAAGGAAAATCACATTAAAATTCCTACAAAATTAGAAAAGCAAAATTTCATTACTGACAGTTTCACAAAAATACATTACAGCTAACAGCTCATTTAGTTCTGATTCTACAATCGTTACGACAACCAAACAATTACTTGTATTTCTTAACTTAAAAAAAATTAATGATAATAATTTTTTTCATTTAGCATTTTTCTTGATAACATACTTATTATGGAGATTGTCGTGGTCGAGAAGGACGCACCGATGTAGCTTCCCCAAAAGTTTTTCCGCGATTTTCTTGACCAGTTTTCTCAAAACGGCTTCATAATATGCATTATAATTGTTCTCTTGTTCTTAAGAATGTCAATCAGCAAAATCCCCTCTGCATCCTAGAAGACAATGGTCATGACCTTCGCTTTTGAACATGACCGGGTCAGTTCCACCTCTGGATCAGGCACTGGATTTTTGTACTTGGGAATATATTGGTAGAGCCATGTTTCATCGTAGAAACAATTACATGCAGAAAAGCTTCAGGGCCTTTCATCTACTGTACAAAATGACAATAGAAAGATTTCCCCTACTTTGCTGCTGACCTGGGTGCGACAGTTTTGTGACTCATTGAGTAAAAGGCTTGCTCAGCCCCAAGCTCTAAGCCTTTAGATACATTCATAAAACATTATGACACGTTAGGATGTTGACATACAGGTGTATTGAAAACAAAATTCCTCCATATGATTTTTAACTATAAACTTATTTTATGAACTTTTCGAAGCCCCTTCATGTGTGTGTGTGTGTGTGCATACATTATATATATATATATATATATATATATATATATATATATATATATATATATATATATATATATATATTATATATATATATATACATATATATACTTATATAAATGCACATGCATATATTGTACAGACACACACACACATATATATGTGGGGGGGGGGGTGCTTCACGCACAGGGTGATGTGAAGCGATGGTGTGGTAGTCTAGTTAGTGTTAAGTGCTTGCATTCCTTCGCGCTTGCAGCTGCCACCGCTGGCTAGCCTAGTGCGAAAAAGGGAGCAGCCCTGCATAAGCCTTCCCCTGCCAGTGCATAGCCTCTCCTTCATCGAGACTTCCACAGTGCCTCCTCATGGCCTCCCATGGAAACTTGGTACCTTGCGGTCCCAGGCTAAATGGTGGGGGATCTTGGAGCAGCAGGAGGCCCCAGAGGTTCCGGGTCATGGCCCACCAGCATGTGGACACGCCCTGGCCCTGTACCAACTCCTACCCCTAAGCCCCCTGGGGTTAATGGGAGGCTCGGGGGAGGTAGACCTTGCCAGTCCTCCTCCCCCCAGATATTACCATTCGGCAGTGTCTTATGTAAGTGGAAAGGCTGGGAGGAGGGGAAAAGTCCCTCCCACCCAGCAAGTGAGGCGGACTGTGGGCTCTGCGGAGAGGGCAATTGTTGGAGTGCAGGCTGGGAACGGGAACTTCTCGTCTTGCCTGCTTTCTGGCAGCCACCTGCCCGGAATGAAGCTTGTGGAAGTAAGCCCTAGGGACGATGGGGCCCGCAGAACGCCACCCCCTTTTATATGGTGCAGCATCGGCAGGGGTGGCAGAGGTGGCGTCCACCCAGAATGACTTCCCGCCTGAGGCTGAACCTCAGGCGGGAAGTCAGGGTGGGGGCTTGGAACGTCCGTTCTTTGCGTCAGGATGATCGGTTGCCTCTTTTGTCGAAGGAATTGGGGAGGCTGAGAGTTGAGGTGGCTGCTCTCTCAGAGATGAGGAGACCTGGCAGCGGCATGACCAGTGTAGGTGGCTACACCTATTCCTGGTCTGGCCGCATTTAAGGAGACGAGTTAGGGCGGTTAGTTTTTACAGAGGTACTGTATTTTCAGCTATCTTTAACCTATAGATTTCGCAAATGAATATTAATTTGCATTGAAAACCAGTGGCATCTCCAGCAGACTCCAGCCCTCGGTAGTAGAGGTTACTCTTGTTGATGAGCATATA
>NC_091561.1:28816175-28818675 GCF_042767895.1 Penaeus vannamei | reverse complement strand
CTCTACGATTCCCAGAGGCAATCAACAAGAGCAGGGTTCTGGCATTTAACAGAAACCTTTTTTGGACCTTTGGTTAAAAACCCAGACAAGGATTTTTTCCCAGAGTGTGTATTCAGTCTGGTTCAGCTAGCCCCTGTTTATGTGTTTCAAAGGTGTCCCGACTCACTATTTTGTAAATAATGTTTACTCATTGCCTTTGTATGGATTCAGTCATGTTAATACTTTTCTATACTATACAGTTTCGTAGTAAGTTACGACCAGGGACAGTCAAGGATGTCTGTTCATCCGTAAGCATCATACTCTAAACTGACTACCAGGGGGTACATACACTAAAGACACCTTTGAAGATTAAAAGCATTCAATGAAGTTGAAGTTGCCCCTCCGGTTAAGCCCTCCTATTCTCCCGACATCACTGATCAAATCACTTGATATAAATTTGATATCCAAAGTGTATGCCTAGGATAGTCCTCATCATCTTGCAGCTTAAGAAGCTACTATGATAAGGGCTACTATAAATACCAGTTATGGGTAAAGAACCAAAGAGAAAGAAACAAAAATCAGTATGCAATCATATGCAAAAACAGTTATATGAGCCAACAGTTTCGGAATCACTCTATTTCATTCTGCTTTCAGTAAGAAAAATGTTCACTTCCCATTCCTCCCAAGTCACTGTGGTAGGGACACAGAGATTTTAGTTGCAATAAGAGCAACTGTGGTGGACATTATTTCAGGCTCTGAGAGCTTTCAGAGCGAGAGGGTATGAATTTTATCTTTGTATTTTACCCAATTATATATGTCATGGGAGAACATATACATTTAATGCTTACACTATCATGCATTCAATTGCTATTATTATATCAATTCCATTTTTTCCAGTATCTATATATTTCTGCGAGCCTTTCCTTGCGTTTTGCATTATGCCCCAATGTTTTGAGAACGTTACAATCCTGTTTCAGTTCATGAACATTTGATTCAGACAAATACACCTGTATGTAAAATGAATGCACATTGCTCTGCACTGCACTCTGCCAAATTCAAGCCAGCATTTCACAGCCAAGTTGAGTCTACTCACTGCAGAACCATTCTGTTGTGGCCCAGATTTACAGACGTTAATCTGTGTATCTTGGTCGTGACCAAACTGCCAACAGGTTTATGTTACTTGATCGCATGATTTTATTTTAAAAGATTCTGTATGATCAAAGGTTCATAATCATAGTCATTCAGATTTCTATGCAGTCTTCAATATTTCTTGTAACTGGGAGCGGTATTCACAAAAGGATCTGGATTAACTTTAATACAGGATTAACTTCTATAGCGCCCTATGACTCTACCGAATTTTTAAGACTGCACACAGAAACTGTCTTGAAAATTACAATGGAATTTTACATGCATTTGAAGATTATCCAGTATTAAATATGAAACGAAGAACTTGAAAGCCCCATTTCATTTATTATCAAATGTTGATTTAGTTGTTTATTATACTTTACTGATATTTTCTATTCACCAATGTAAGTACTTATATTAACTTTGTCCTTACGCATAAGGACTATCTTTAATTTATTCTTATGCAACTTTTCCTCTGTTGAAGATTATTCTGCGTTGAAAATAAAAGTAGGAATATCACAAAACAGGAAGGTATTATAGTACCAATTTAATGTAAGCAAGATTTGCTGCAAGATTTACCTTATCCTGTTATTACAATTGATCATCAAAAAATATATAACAATATAACTGTTTATCATAATTAGCAGTATTAAATTTGAAATGTGACAACGGAGCAAATCATGGGCAAAAATCGCAAAGTCATAGACCTTTCACATGAATACCGCCCCAGGTTCCTTGTAAATATTAGACTGAAACATCATGCATAAAGTTTACTTGTCGATACTGTGCACCTGCACAGACTTCTTCTGAAGTACAAATGCTTTGTTCGTTATGTAGCTCCTTTCTTTTCGCTCTCACACTTCTTTCTTATGTCCACTGTAGCCAGGCAAGTAAGCGCTTCGTGTACTGATAGGCCCTGAAGCCGTCTTTGGTGGATTGGCAAAAGTGCCAACGCGTTGGAATTTTCTCAGCAACACCAATCAGCCGCCATTGTTTTCAAAGATTCTGATTGGTTGGTCAGTGTGCTGCTAGACGTAAGTGAGAAATGGAATGTCATAAATAGTAGAGAGAGGGCGAGGAAGGGTGATCGAGGGAGAGAGAGCGAGAGAGAGGCAGTCCATATACACCGAGTTTTGAAATAAATTACAATCAATGATCATTGTACTTGCAACGTTTGAAAATATTGCTTAAATGTACTGTAGGTAAAAGCTTCATTATCATGATAATAATTGTGAAAGTAAGAATTTAGTTATCAAAGATATAGAATATATGGAAATGTTTAGTCCTATGTTTTTCTATTTCTTAACACTTATCTCTTGACTCAACAGCGAACATATAACTTTGCAGTTATTTATTTGTTATGTGTCATTTTCCTGACCAAGCTGTAAGACAAAAT
>NC_091561.1:28795670-28798170 GCF_042767895.1 Penaeus vannamei | reverse complement strand
TCACACTGTAGAGGCCTGCTATTTCAGGGGCCTTGATCCATCGTCTTTCACAAATCTAAGCGAATGGTCGGTTCAGTTTGGAACTTTGGCATGGTCTGTTTCACGCCATATCCCATTATTATTATTATTATTATTATTATTTTACTATAGAGCATTACGGAATATCCCTAATTTCGGTGTTTACTCTTGACTTTTATAGCGCAGTATCCATCAGCCGAGATAGCATTCGAACAGGTAACGCGTGACGCAGTCGTGACGAATACAAATCCACTGCCTCTCCTTCCTCACTTCCCTCTTCACTCTCCACGTCTCCTACCCTCTTTCCTTTTTTCCCAAGTGTTTGAAAATGGCTCCATATTGTATTTATTGCATTTTGTCTTGTGGGATTATTTATCGTATTTTACCAAATTTTAAGGGGGCCATTCCTAAATTCGGGGGATAGTTGGGTTTGGCGTTGAGGGGTTTTACAAATGAGTTATAGAATGTAGAATTACCCTCGCGAATATAAGCCTCCGCGGAGAAAAAATCCTTGGTGACAGGTGGCCTAGTCTCTTTCGGTGTCAGCAATTTTTACACGTTTTTATTTATCCCTTACTGGAGTGAAAATGAAACATTATTTTTTGACATTGCTTCTTAAATACGTCACGGGAGGATGAATGTCCTCACAATGAGAAGGCTTTATGATGAAAAAATTAAGAAAATCTAGAAATTACCTTTTTTTTCATATTTAGACCGTATAGCAGAAATTTTACGTTTTTTTTTTATCATCATTGGTGCCCAAACAGGAAAAAACTCAGCAACAATGTACCTATTTTTAAAATCAAATATAAACTAAAGCACAATAATAGAAATCCCACATAAAATGTTCCAAAATATCAACGCTTTCCAAACATTTCCAACGAAAGAAATAAAAATTCTAGGTCACTCGGTAACTACGAACCGCTTGTTACCGTTTCTCGTTATATCTGCACACATGTGCATGCATATACTCACATTTACATCCATTTACACGTTTACATGCACCTATAGACACATTAACATCCATAAGTACATGTATCCACGCAATCGTGTATGTGTACCTACATAGACATGTATGCATATGTAAGCACCTGTAGATGCTAGAAAACACTAATAAAAGTGGTCTGAGACAAGCAATCATTGTGCTTATACATGCGTCATGTTGCCGAGGTTGGCATGTATGCGTTGTAACTCGAGACCCAGCCTAGACTTAATGCAACAAGCGGCCTTTGAAAGAGAAATGTGCGTAGTTTTAGAGTTGATTAGATGATACATTTTAATTGGAGAGATTCACAGGATGAACGGAAATATTCAATTTTTTTTTATCCCACAAACATTTTTTCGAGCTTCAGTACAGCTATTCTCAGTTTATATCAGATCTAAGATTTGTTCATAACAAATGGGAAGCATATAGAAATGCATGTTAATTTACATCGGAGATTTTTTCTGCTGCTGTTTATTTCTCGCATCTTTTTTAACTGCCCATTATACATGGCTTTTCCTTCTTAGAGATACTACATACATAGTATCTATTATTTATCGAGTGGAATGCTCTTGTTTGTATGGAAGTCTGCGATTAGGGCCTGGCATTTCGCAAATATATTAATTGGCAACAAAAGAAAAAAACTAGAATTATGTTAAAAGTTTGGAAACATTACAAAGTTTTGTCGAATACCAATATTATTGCCTGTAATATGTGGCATTTTCCTTTAAAAAAGAACAATGGGAAATTGTACAACTGGAAACTTAAGCGCAATAACGATAGACAAACATCGATGACATTTAATCAAATGATTTTTAAACAAAAAATGCGCAAGTAAGATTATATGCATTTTTTTTTTTTTTTTTTTTTTTTTTTTTTTTTTTACAAAGGTTAAACATTATTTTAAGGTGAAATACGAATCGCATGTTACATTATCTGTGAACGTAAATCGTATGGTTCTCATGCCTGATTTTTTGTTTTTGGAATTTATGAATGATAAATGACCCAATTGCTTGATAGGTTGTTTATGGACACTCGAGTCACATGGAATGATCCCTCAAATATCAAGATTTGCAGAGAACATTTGGTCAGAAATTTCTGACGGGTCAGAGGTCGCATTAAGGGGGACTGTTTATTAATCATATCCCAAGTCGATATTCATGTGTCTAAAACATATTTTGATATAAAATGTCATTTTATGTATCCATGGCTCTCTCTCTCTCTCTCTCTCTCTCTCTCTCTCTCTCTCTCTCTCTCTCTCTCTCTCTCTCTCTCTCTCTCTCTCTCTCTCTCTCTCTCTCTCTCTCTTTCTCTCTCTCTTTTCTAGTGCAAATTCTGTATAGAGAAGTAACATCCTGAACAGCCAAATAAGTGTCATTGTAGGTTATTAAACAAGCAACTATAGCTTATAAGATTGGTTGACTATTTAAGAAGGAGTGCACTGTAGTTACTTAAACACCTCGAAACTGAACTTTAGGAGAAGCAAGATGTATGATGTAT
>NC_091561.1:28773170-28775670 GCF_042767895.1 Penaeus vannamei | reverse complement strand
CATACACAGCAATAAAAATATGAAGCCAAACCCTAGCTTCACTCAATACCATTATACACTCATTCACTAAAGTAACTTCTGCTACTGAGGGCTAAAGTCTGCTGGATAAGGCTATGGTTACTCCCTGGAGATGGGGACCATTGCTATGGCCCGATCAATAGTAGATCAACCCACCCACACTGGTCTTGCTGCTATCAGGTCTTATCATGTTTGAGAGAGCAGCCACCTCTACCCTTGATCTTCCTGCCACAAAGAGCAGACGTTCCTAGCCCCACCAGCCAACATTGCCCATACAAGGAGTAAGGCAAACTGCAGGGCTCAAAATTTGCCTGTGGGTTCTTGTGAGCATGAGAGATGAGTTACTCCTGCTCCCAGCCTGAGTCCTGATGGTTGCCCACCCAACAAGAGCTGCAGCCTGCCTCTCTTTTGGATTGGGGGATGTTTACCCCATCCCAAGCAATGTCATTTATATTCTGCATTGCCAGTAGTTTCTCCTGGCAAGACCCTCCACCCCACAGCCACCCATCAACCCCGAGGGGCAAGGGGTATGAAGCCAGGCTGTAGCCACATGCCAGTGGGCCATGACTGCCTCTTTATTGCTATCCACTGCCCTGAGCTCAGCCTAGGACTGCAAGATATCCATTTTCCATGGATTGCCACGAGGATGCACTGCAAAGGTTTTGATGGTGGAAAGTTTGTGAAACTGGCGGGGGAGGCATCTGTAAAGCTGCTATTTAATTCAGTCTATCCAGTGGCAGCTGCACTCTGAGAAGGCATGCATAAACACTTTAATACAATGTAGGCTACCACACCATTGCAACCACCCATAAAATCAATGAAATGATGACTTACTTGTCTTTCTGATGCTCAAGGATACCTTAAATATATTTTTATGAGTGTCAAAACCCTCAGCTGTGTTGAGAAGGTAAGTACATTAGCACAAATGAGAGAAAGTATTTGGCAGTCAAAACTTCAAGTGCCTGAAATCTGTTCTCAGAGAGAACGAAAATGGTATGACATAAACATGTGTGCTATGAATTTTGAATTTTATATCATATTCCTCTCCGGTTTCCTCATGTCCTCAACTTCAATTGCCTTCCTTTTCTTCCCATATATAAATACTATAAATTTATGTTTTATATGTGCTATGTTGACCTCAGACTTTTATCACAAAAAAATATAATTTGATATGCATGTAAGCATATAAATGGAAGGTAGCTTGTATAAAGCACTAGATGCAATTTTCATTATTCACCCATTTTTTCCCTAGAGGAAGTTTGGATGCTCTCCGTATGTCATGTGGCTCATTATCATTAATGTCTTACATTATGGTCTACAGTCCATATGCTGCTCTAACCATACCTTATGTACTCATATCATATTTGGGCTACTACAGTAAATGAGTTTGACATACCTGGTGAAGAGTGTATGTGTGTGTGTGTGTGTGTGTGTGTGTGTGTGTGTGTGTGTGTGTGTGTGTGTGTGTGTGTGTGTGTGTGTGTGTGTGTGTGTGTGTGTGTGTGTGTGTGTGTGTGTGTCTTCTTATTTATGAGTCATTTGGCAATGATGTTAAAAGACTATGTGATCTTTTTTCTTGAAGCATAATCACTGCCATTTTTTGTGAATGAAGAGTCAGCATGAAAGTTGCCATTCAAGTCTATGATTGGCTTCCATGTTATAATATATATGATATAAATAAAATCTGTTATTTTAAAAATAATGGTAACTGTTTTACTTTTCACATTCATTATAGAAGTAGATCAAAAATATGATGCTAACTATTGAAAAAAGCATACCCTAATGTAGAGTATTGTACATATGAATCTTTTATCCTTAAGACTGCATAATTGTCATTTACATTTATTTATGAAGGTGATGAATATAATAAATTCAAATTGATCCTGCTGAAAATATAAGAACTGCATATTTGAATACCAATGCAGCAAAATAATGTGGATATAAGCCAACCCAAAACTCCACAAATTATTTTTCTAAAAAGATCACTGAATTCTACTCCATTTATATGAAATGAAAAAGCTTTGTATTACAATAAAGTCACCACCTCCCTCTGTGTTCTACGAATAGCTGGGGTCATGATCACCAAAGGGACTCAAACTCCCTAGTGCTAAATCAGTACTTGGGTGCCTAAGCCCACTGAGCTACTAAAACATGGCTATTAGTATCAGAATTTATTTATTATTTCTGGTATTATCTCAAGATCCCCAGCAGTGTCATTAAATAACGCTAGTAATGGCTGAATTTGTGATTATGTCTTTGAGATTTGAAAAAAGCATTGCTAGACAGTAGTAGTATCTTCATGTAACTAATATATGCTAAACATTTCAGCAGAATTGACATCCTTTAATGTATAGCTTAACCAAGCTCTGAGCACATCCAGAAAACTTATTGCTATTGGATAGTATTTAAGAGCTGTAGCAAACATTTGGCACTTTCCAAATCCAGCTTGATGTGGGTGAAAATTTTATTTTACCTTTTAATC
>NC_091561.1:28738170-28745670 GCF_042767895.1 Penaeus vannamei | reverse complement strand
CCCCGTCAGAGGCAAACCGCTGCGCCACGAGCAGCCACGCCGCCATGGACGACAGGACAGCTGCCTGGAACAAGAACTTCATCTTGGTCTCGTCTTCGTCGCTGGGAGGACTCGCAGCCGCGGTTCTGGTCTCGGTCCGGAGTGCAAGCGGTCAGCGCGCGGGCGAGCGAGTGCGGGAGTGCCGCGAGAGGGAAGGCTGGGCTGCGGGACGCGTGTGTGGAGTGAATCAACAATTCTGTCAGCTTAAGTTATTATTCCCGCACCTCAAAAAACGCAAAAACTTTTCCGTAGCATTTCTGCCGTTTTATAAACATTAGATGATTAAAAACGTTATAAATACTAAAATTGAATCATACATTGTCGTAAACGGATGAATATTAGATTATAGGTAAAGTGCGTAGGGTCAGAGTCTGATGATTATAGGATTTCCTTATTTACTTTCTTGTTTATTGCATTGCATACGTACTATACAATAAGTGCTTTATAAACCCAATTATTTAACAATATTCAGCGACATAAAATGCACCCTCATCTCGTTGTAGAAAACGTATATGTATAACGTAAGAAAATCGCGACATTAGACGATTCATCTAAAAAGTATACGACTATTCACAGTGTGTTGCAGGGCTGAAGGTGTAAAGTCACTCTATGGGACTGAGGTGATGCCCAGATAGAAGACATCATATAAATGACGTTCGGTTTATCACAACAAATCAGTTGATATCAGGAAGGTTTCAGACTTGCTCGTTTGAATCACTTATATGGACACAGGTAAGCAGCGAAGAAAACGGTTGTGAGGTGAAACGTCGGCGCTGAGTAAGGCTCCGGTGCTGACAGCCAATAAATGTCCTACTCAGCCTTTTTTCCCCCGGGATTCGTCTTTGAGTCCGAGGTTTCCCACAGCCACGGCATGCAAAAGATGTCTGAAATGTGATAGATGAGTTGTGATATATATTTGTGGATTGTGATGCTTGGAAAAACGACTTATTAGATCGCGGAAAAGAAATTCACCGCAATAGCATTTCTGAGAATTAGTCATACAGTGGCCCAAATCTTTTCCAGTGATCTACATAAACTACATCGAAAATCATTTATATATTCAGCTAGAAATATTTGGATCTTAGTAAAGGTATCTCTTAATTACTCATTATTATGGCATTTATTTAACACTTTACACATACTATGGATATGGACGTACTGAACACTAATGAAGACAAACTGAGCCCAGATTTGATATGACATTAACATAGTTTTCCAGGCTTTTCTATTGTTGGAATTCTCCTAACTTCCCGCTACTATCAGAGAGCTTCAGTTTCTTCAGGGGAAATACAGTACACATCATACACATATCTTTAACCGTCCTGTGTACTCTATTTTCATCAATTATCTAATTTTAATTGCACAGCTGGATCACTATATGCGTTTATATGGATGCGCAAACACATACAAAACACACACACCTAACTTTTTTTCTTTCTTTGTCTCTACACTAGATAATCCCACTATATATTAAAACGTGTTACCAGATCTAAGATTTTAAAACTCATACATGAATTGCGGGTAATTCAAAGAAAATCGAACATGGCCACCAAAATCATGTCTGCCTTTTACCATGAATGCATGCTATGTCAAGATAAGAGGTATATAAATAATTTTGTTTTTAAGATTTCCTTGAACCTGGCAAAGGCGCCAAGTAAATTTCCAGGTGTTCTGTCAATTCCGAATGAAGGATGATTATTCTGTGGATTGTATTCTGTGTGGCGTCTCCTCTTGGTCTGTTCATGCCTTGCGTCGGTGGTGGACGAGAAAGGCGCGAGGGAAACGGAGGTGTTGGAAGGTGTTACTGACGTGTTGCATCTACTCCCCCAGAACTCCAGGCGGCAGCTTCTAAGTGCTAGTCTTCTTTTGTCCTTTCGGTATGTGCAGAGAAATAGTGCATGAAATTATCTTTATTTGTGGGAGCTTATATATCTTTTAAGCTTGCATAGACTGGGGATACAACATAGATATTACATAAATAAAACTAAAACTGGGAAGGGAGGAGAGAAAAGAGAGAGAAAAAAGAGAAAGATAGAAAGAGAGACAGGGAGAGAGAAGAGAGAGAAAGATTGGAAGAGATGTGGTGCAGGTCGTACTCTGAGGACGGACGATCCCGGGCCATCAGTTCTCCTTTGGATTAAGGTTTCAAGGAAGAGCTGTTCATCTTCCTCTTCTGTGGAGAACTTTATGGAGGCTTGCACTGTATTTAATCTGTGGAGATCTTGTAGGTTCGTCCTCGTCGGCACTACAGTGACGATGTTCCCATAGTTAAGCCAGACTGCGTTGTTCCCCTATTCCCCATTGCAAAATTCTCTCTCCGGGAAGATGAAAGGCTCTTTGGTCGAGGTATTGTCCCCGGAAGAGTGATCATGTACAACATTCCCATATATGAGTGTGGAAACTGAACTTTTTCAGATCAACTGTAGTAATGCAAAGACCATTGGATTGGTTCCAGAGTTCAGGAAACCGTTGATCACCCACAGCGGTAATTCTTGAAGCAGAAACATTCTAAATATAATGGATGATATTATTGGCTCTCTATTACCGCCATTGTCTGATCAGTGCCATCAAGCTGTCAACGAGAGAAGGGTCCACTGAATCGGCTGTGAAACAATGTGACTTTGACCTACTGTTATATATATATAAAAAGAAAAAAAAAATCCATGATAAGCTGAGCAAATCCTAACGGAGACTGGGCAAACTTCACGAACACAGGGGTTCTCCTTAATTAGTGCCAGAATCCCATAAGTATAAGTATGGGACAAGGTGCACAAGATGGCTAAGAGCAGTACAATTTCTAAACACGTACTCTGTTGATAAATGTCATAATCATCACAGACGAAACTGATGTAAATGCATCTGCCGTGATCAGATTTGCAATCCGACACACGCACGAGCAATTAAAGCTGTGGTTTCAATAAAATGACGAGGCCATAGAATGGAAGCACATAAGAGACGAGGACTGAGGTGCAGACGAAACACCTGCATCAAGGTGAAGTCAAGAACCACCTTACAAGTTGCGAGAAAAAACTTCAAAATAAGCATATAAAACACTCAGAAATGAAACAAATAGCCACGCAGAAAGAAAACTTTGGATTTTGTTGAGGTGAGGCTGCACACCTGAGGAAAGCCTCATGCACGCTCATGCACAGCTAGACGTGACGGAGTGGGCAGGCTGGGGTTCGCTTTGACATCACGCAGTCGCAATTACTGTTTTATTTCATCTTTGAACATCATTATGACGTACACCCTGCAACAATGGGTTGCACTAGAGACCTGTGACCTGATTTTAAAAGTTAAGAAAATCATATTGGTTCGTGTGTGTGTACGCTGCCACTCTCCTTGTAATGTTTTTTTCGATTTTACCTAATTTTTTGTTTATTTTCAATAAACAAGTACTATGCGAGATAAGGCATCTATGATTACAAAGAATATAAAATTCAGTAATAATAATCCACACTACGTGTTCTGCTCACATCATAAACAAAATGATCTTTAACTAAGAGAGGATGATTGAGCTTTTATATACAAATGCACAAATAATTATAGGTGCACACATAAACACACGCATGCTTATGCGTAACTACGATCTTGCTCGCTCAAGCACACACAAACAAGCCCTTGCATACTTACCCTTGTTCGCACATACATTTACACGCATAAACACTACACGGACACAAGTACACGCGCACACACACGTACACGCATGTAATCACGTACACACATACATACAGAACCGCACACGCTTACGCATACATACACGGCAGCACGCACATACACGCTCATGCACAAATTCATGCACGCACACACATACAGGGACGAGCATACGTATACACACACGTACTCCTGCACATATACATGTACACATATGTAGTGGGACTATTCGCCCACTCCTTGTCCTACCACGGTACCCCCCCCCCCCCTTTGGTATGGCGGAGTCCATGGTACGAGTCGGATTCAGTGAACCCATTGGAAAATGGGCACCGAGAACTACTGTCAGCATTGTTTTATTTTCCTTGTATATACCCTATTTTTATCATGTGTATTTATCCTTCGTGGTGGAAATGCGGGGTACCGCCCGTAATTATTGTAAGCAAACGTACGTGGGCTTAGCGACGTACATGCTATGTTTATTGCCTCTTATATGCCCAGTAAGTCATGTGAGGACACTATCTACCAGGAGGATTGTGTCACGAATTTACAATGTTCATAGATACATTCAAGTATTTGTATGGCGTCTGCTAGTGTTTTGCTACGGCATTAGTGACGTCATAAACCGTGACAATGCAGCCACTCACGAGTGTCCGCGAGAGTACACGATACCCCGGTAGAGGGCGCTGATACCCCCTGGTACTTTTGGGGTAGTACCATCACCGGGAGATCTGGTCTCGCCTCCTTCCTGTTCGGACCCCGCTGCTACACGTAAGGTCACGGCCATCATTATGTATTTTACAGGGAAATCGCCACTGATTTATTTTGTACTTTAGTGACTGGTGCAAGAAGGGTAAACTTGTAAGCTAGGGTCTAAGACGTAAATAAACAAAGAAACAAGCAGCGTATTGTTCATGATTTCCCCCGGCTAATTAGTGATGACAAAGTTCAGCGTAAAGTATTGCTGGATATGAACTATTGAATTTCTGAAATACTTGTGCAAATATATATGAGAATTTATAGTAAATAATTTACCTAGCATTAAATGAACTTGTTTCCTCACGTATGCGAGTGCCGTGACCTGGACTCCCCCGCTCATCCGCTTTGGTCGCAACCACTACATGTCCGATGTACGATGTGGGGGGTGGCCAGGTGGTGCTCGCATGTGGTGATTTAAGGTAAAAAGGAAGGTGAACAGATCTCCGAGAGACACTGACCTGGAATTGTCCCGGTCTTGTACAAGAAGTAGCAGTACTGCGTTACTGTTACCTTACACATATACGTACTCACGCACACATACTCGTAGCACACGCAATACATGTTTATCCATCTACATATATATACAAATCATGTACACATATGCGTACATGAAGAGGCTCAGAGTTTTTTACATTTATGCTAATGGTTTTGTGCAGAAAAAGCCAGTCACACCAGAGAAACACATCTTGATCGTTGATTTTTTTTTATTTTTTTAATTCATGGATCACCACAATATAATCGGACCTCAGCGATACCACACAAGGTGAATAATTAGTTTTAAAAAGACTTTAGTTTAGTTTCGTTCTGGCTAACTGCATAGGCGTGGGCGAGCTGTTTGATGCATGGTCAAAGCATTATGTAATAGTATTAGAGTGGAAATTTAGGCTATAACATTATTACGACCCATCATTTAAAAGAAAAGAACAGTCACATACCAATGTATCTGCTCACATCTACCAAGCCGGCGAATCGCTTTGGCGTGGACAGGCATTGTACCATTTGATATGTGGTCATGTCATGTGATTCCAGATTTAGGATACATGATATGAAGTAGTTCCATAGTTCTCCATACTTCATGAAAGGTGGTCTGAAAGTCTGTTTTACATGACACACTAAGATATAATGTACAAGTGTTTGCTTAAATTCTTCTTTGCACAATTTACACTTAGTTTCTTTAACATTGCAGACTGTACTGACTTGCCAATACAATCTATATCCCAGCCTGATTCTTGCAGTCACAGTATCACACTGTCTTGTTCTTGTTTTATATAAACCATAGATGAATCCATCTTGCATGAACCGGTCATACCGCTTTATGCTACAGCTTTCAGGCCGCTGAGAATTAGTCAAGTCTGTCAAGTCCTCTTTGAAGGTAGTTTTAATAATGTGTGAAATCCTAGCAAGAGGTACTCAAAAAAACAATAACCAAACTTTGCTTGCCACATTCTGACTTTGCTAAGCGGTCAGCATGATCATGCCTGGGGATTCCAACATGCGATGGTATCCACACAAAACGTATATTATGTCCTCGTTCTTTTGCAAAATACGCGTTTATCCTGTTGTCATTTACAATATTTCCCGCACTTTTGTCTAGTGTGTTTAAAGCCTGGAGAACACTGTGAATCGCAGAAAATTACCTTGTCCTTGATTTAATAGAAATTCGGTGGCTATGAGCATTCCTGCTAACTCAGTTTGCGTAGTGCTAGTCCAATCATGAATCCCCCCAACAATCCGTGTGCTGCAAAATATTGTTTTTATATACGACAAAAGTACATCCAGTTGGACTCCCAGACTGCAAGGATACACCAGTGTATCATTCATACGCTTTGGGAACAGTTTAAAGATGCTCACTAATAATTGCTAGAGCGCACTGCTTAAGTACAGCAGGGGGACAGTCGTACAAAATGCACATTCTCCACGGTGAGGCAGAGCGTCCATGTAGGGTCTTAGTTATGGGTATGTTCAGCTGAGACAAGTGCTTACATGCTACTTGTAGCCATGGATTTGAGTTGATTTGAATCGAAGTTGCCATTCAAAGTTAGCTCCACTATTCTATGTTTCAGTTGTCTTTGGAACTCTGTACAATATAGGGGTTCTCTTATTGCATTGACACTAAATGTGGTGTTTATGTATAATATTCTTTTATAGACAGACGGCAAATTAAGTTCTGTTCTCATATTCAAAATCCTCGTTGTTTTAGGACCAACAATAATCCTCATGGCCACATTTTGTACAATTTCTAAATTGGCCAACTCTGAGTTCTTGAATAATACTAGGTGCAATGAATGATAATCTATGACTGACCGTATGTATGACGGGTAAAATAGTCTAGCAATACTGACATTAATGCCATGGTCTTTATCGACAAGTGTCCTAAGTACAGGATGGTGTAAAAATATGTATATAAGGTATGTAAGGATATATAGACAATTTTCCTGTATCCCATGACCTTTTGTATATTCATATTGCTACTTCCGTTTGTTTGTTTGTTTGTTTGTTGATTGTTGTTTTTTGTTTGTATTCTGATATTTATAAAAGTTATGAACACCTTTTAATAAGATTTTAACCAGAGGTGTTAAAAATTTCTTTATTATTTTTTGGACGCTTACCAGATTTTAAAAATCATTCCAAAAAATGAAGGATGGTCTCATCTTACGTGGAATTGAATAAGCTTTCAGCAAATAATATATATATTTTTATTATCTCAAGTCATTACGTCACAATTGCCGATTTTCTCTATATATGTGTGTGTGTACACGTACACACGCACACACAAACACACACACACACACACACACACACACACACACACACACACACACACACACACACACACATATATATATATATATATATATATATATATATATATATATATATATATATATATATAAGTATGTACATTTGTACACACACCGACAAACACACACACATATACATATTCATTTATATGTACATACACACATAAATAAACACACACACACACATATATATATATTATTTATATATATATTATATATACATATACATATATATATATATAAATAGATA
>NC_091561.1:28725670-28730670 GCF_042767895.1 Penaeus vannamei | reverse complement strand
TATATATATATATAAAGCTGTGCACATGAACAGTTTTTATGTCCAATCCTGTAGGAGGTAGAAATGGCCGGCTTTTCCCCATGCCCATGCCCACATCTCTACGGTCCGAGGATCACTCGGACCGTGTCGGTGCCCCCACACTTTAACCACGCCACAGATTCGTGGTGGCTAGCGAGGGATAGGGTTTTGTACTTGCCCTGCCCACGCCTTGTCTTTATTGTTTTTTCTGTTTTACTTAAAGTTCATGGGGTCTTTAGTTTTGTATGTTTTTACTTAAATGTCATGGGGTTTCAGTATTTTCTTGTTTTATACTTTTACTGTTTTATTGGGTTTGTTTCTAGCTGTTAACTTTAACTTTTATGGGTAATTGTATTCTTAGCAGGTTTTACTGCTACTTGCTTTTATTTTCTTAGGTTTCATTTTATTGCTTTTTTTTTCAATTTTTATTGTTATAGTGGGTACTTTTATTATTTTTAGCAGGTTTTACTGCTTCTTTAATGTTTTTTCTCAGGGTTCATTTTATGCATTTTTATTTTTTTTTCAATTTTACTTGTGTATTTTAGGTCTGGCCAGTACCCATTTAACCTTTGTCATTTTGCCATTTTTGCCTTTTTATGTTTTATAATTTGTTTTACCAGTGTTTGTTTTTATGAACTTTGATATTGTGTAGCGATGCCCGGGCTATTGTGGCTAGTGTCCTGGAGCTGCTGCAAGTGCAACTGGTCCAGTTGGAAGCCCGGCTTATTGACCGTTTGGGTGCACAGATGGGGGACCAGCTGGCCTGCATGCAGGCACAGATGCAGATGCAGTCACAGATGCAGATGCAGTCACAGATGCAGGAGTTGGCGACTCTCCTCAAGGGCCAGCAGCCCACACTGTCCACTGCTGCCGAGGGGATGGTGACAGCTGCTGCTGCTACGCTACCACCCTTGTCAACCCTCCAGACCCATAGCGAGGAGGTCGCTGAGCAGCCGCCTCGTCTACCTCCACCTGTGACTGTAAGTACACAGCATCCTGCACCTGTAGCCTCGTACTTGGCTCCTGTAGTGAGTGACCAGCCTGATGCAGGAGAGAGAAGAGACACCCTAGGACCTCAGTGGATTGTGGCCGCTACCACTAGGGAACCAGCTGCCTCATCTGTGAATGGATTGCAACCACCACCACCCATGTTTTTGGGGTCCGTACCAGTGCCTGCGGCCCATCCGCAACCCTCAGTGCTGCTTCAGTCGACACAGTATGGGCCGAACCTGCTGCATGCTACACTGGTCTCACAGCCCCCTGCCCATCTACACATGGCACCTCCAGTAGCTGCAAATTGTATGCCGCCCTACTCCCAGTCAGTGCTAGCTGAACTGTGAGGTCACGCCTGTCCTCGCTCTACACTGGCCAGTGGACGTGATGAGGTGCCTGTCTTTTGTGGTGAGACTCCTGCCTCCCTGGGTATTCAGCGAAGTCAGGAGCTGGAGTCCTGGATATCCAGCATCGAGCTTTTGACCCGGCCTGCCACCTCCGAGGCTTACATCCACATGGCACGCAGAAGAGATAGCGGATATGCCTGGTCAGTGCTGAACAGTCCTGTGTTCGCCAACATCCAGGACTGGGTGAGTTTCAAGGCCATGGCTCAGCACTTCTACGATATGCTTGGCCAGGCAAGGATGGCAGTAGGTCGGGGGCCGCAGGACTCCTTTTGTGCAGTGGAACTGGCAGTGCAGCAAGGTGTGCGTGACTATGCCCAAGACATCGGGAACGCTGAATGCCTGATGCAGCGCACCTTCCGGGAAGGACTGCCTGGTTGGCTTAGTGGACAGCTATGCTGGCACGACTTCCCCTCTGCTCGCAAGATGGCCAAGAAGTGCCAGGCCGTCTGGGACTCTGTGGTTGGGGCAAGACACACCCTGCCTGATGTTCGCGGGCTCCTGAGGATGGGACGGTCATCGAGTTTGTGGTCACCCCAGCCTAGCACACGTGACAGGATGGTCCTGGGCTTGTACCACCCAGGGCAGTATCCTGATGCAACCACACCTGGCCTGGAGTTCTACATGGACCTTCTACCCCAAGCGGCGCTGGTTGGTGGGACACCTGCTTCCGCCGTTCCTGACACAGGTTCACAGCCAACTCAAACGCCTGCTGCAACTTCACCCCGCAGATGGTCTCCTCATAGGATGGAAAGTCAGCAGCGACCATGGTGTGACTACCATCGGATGGGGGGCCATCACACCAGCGACTGCCGGGCAGGAAGAGGTCGGTGCTAAAACTGCAGTGAGACGGGGCACCTGAGAGCTACGTGTCCCTTTGGCCAAGGCTGCTCGGGTGGAGTCTCCCAGCTTGTGGGCGGTGGCGCTAGCAACCAGGGAACTGAACAACCAGCCAAGAACTAGGTTCACCGGACGGCCCATGATAGTCCTTGAGGTGGAGGGTAAGCCGTTTTCCTGCTTTCTGGACACAGGGTCAGAGGTGACAATGGTGAAGAGGGAGACCATTGCACGTCTGCCAGGAGTCCGCTTGCACGCCAGCTCAAGAGCGTTACAGGGCGTCTCAGGCCAGCCGACCCCTGTAGTGGTAGAAGTGGATCTCGCCTTCACCATCCATCCGAAGCTGAGTGTCATCCACCGGACCTGTGTTGTAGAGGGCCTTCGCTTCCTTGGTGACATCTTGATGGGTATGGAGCTATTACATCGCTTCCCTGTCTGCATGGTCCTTGAACTACGTGAAGTTGGATGGCTGCCGTCATAGAATATCGTTCACCAGAGGGGGCACAACTGGTTATCATGTGCCAGCTTGCCATGATGTTGCTGACGAAACCCTGGGAGCAGTCGAGACTCCTGAGCTGTCGCAGTCCGCTTCACTGGTAGCCGTCTCGCCTGTCCATGTAGCTGAGGAGACCCGCAGCTCTCCTGATGACACGTGCCTGGCCATTGTTGAGACCTGCACTGATCACCTCACCGTTCCCCACACCTTGTGACTGTCCAGGTTTGTTGATCGTGTGTGGGTTGTTAACCCGCACCCGAAGCCACGGAAGGTTCGCCCAGGTACTGTGCTGGGATATGCTTCTTTCCTGGAACCAGAGGAGATGGTATGCACAGTCCCAGTCTCCTCAATGACCTCTGACACCGCTGACAGTAAGCCTCCCGCAGAACACTTAATGGCCACGGCCACTCCAGACCTGGAGTCAGAAGAGTTCCCAGAGGAGGATGAGTTTTTGGACTGTGGTGAGTTCCAGGACGATGATTACCACAGTACTGCATGTCTGGACTTTGGATACAAGGACGAGGACTGCTTCGTATTTCCGGACACACCTGCCCTGGATGAAGCTTGTCAGCATGAAGAGTTGGAGGCTGCCGGTGCAGTTGAAGACTCAGGTACTGGTGGCACTGAGGCAGTTGCTGCTCCCCTTCCCATCGCCCTTGGGCATCTGTCAGAAGATCAGGAGGGGAAGCTGCGTGAAGTGCTTAACTGGTTCCCAACTCTGTTCTCTGGAGACAAGCTGGCAATAGGGCATGTTCCAGGAGTGCAGCATCGCATAGTCACCTCGACCGATACCCCAGTTTGTGTGCGACAGTGGAGGCTTCCACAGAAGATGAAGGAAGTGATACGCACAGAGTGTGACCGTATGCTGACCCAAGGTGTTATTGAACCATCCTCAAGCCCTTGGCTGTCACCAGTGGTACTTGTCAAGAAGAGGGATGGAACTCACCGGTTCTGTGTCGACTACCGGGGCCTGAATCGGGTGACGACCCCAGACGCCTACCCTCTTCCCCGCATTGACGAGATGCTGGGGTCTCTGACAGGGTGCACCTGGTTCACTGTTCTCGACAGCCTGTCAGCCTACTGGGCTATCTCTGTGCACCCTGACGACCGCCAAAAGACTGCATTTAGTGACGGCCATCGACTGTTGCAGTTTCGCAGGATTCCCTTCGGCCTCTCGACTGCACCAACGACGTTCCAGAGGACCATGAACGTTGTCTTGGCTTCTGTCTTGGGACGTCACACCCTCGCATATCTGGACAATGTGGTATTTGCATTGGCCAGCTTCAATGAACACCTGCAGCATCTCCAGGAGACTCTAGCCCTTCTGAACGACGCAGGGATGAAGTTAAACCTGAAGAAGTGTGAGCTTGCCAAGCACCAGGTGAAGCTCTTGGGCTTCATTGTTGGTCCTGAGGGTGTGAGACCCAACCCAGACACGACTGCTGCCATTGATGAGATGAAACGACCTCGCTCAGTGCAGGATGTTTGCCGCTTCCTGGGTGCTTGTGGTTTCTTCCGCCGCCACATCCAGGGGTTCGCAGCGATGGCTAAGCCCCTGACAGCCTTTACCAAGAAAGGGGTGAAGTTTGAGTGGGGAGACGCTGCTCAGCTGGCCTTCACTGCTTTGAAGGACATCTTGGTCAGCAACCCAGTGCTTTGCCTGCCGAATTTCAGTCGACCCTTCGAGGTGCACTGTGACGCCAGCACACAGGCTTTAGTTGGGGCCCTTCTTAAGCATGACACAGAAGGTGTGCCACACGCTGTCACCTACTGGTCCCACACCCTGAAGGATGCTGAGACCTGATACGCTGTTATCGACCTGGAGGCACTGTCTGTGGTGGAAGCTGTCCGAGCCTTCGACCCGTACATCTACGGTCGACGGTTTGAAGTTTGGACTGATCACCAGCCCCTGGTTGAGGTATTTTCCAGGTGCACGAAGAGCACCCGTCTGAGTCGGTATGCCCACGAGCTTGGGGGCTACGATTTTGTGCTCAAGTACAAGGTAGGGGCCAGCAACCATGTGCCAGACCTCCTTTCACGACCTGCAGGTGATGGATCTCCAACAGCGGAGAAAGCTTGCCCGCTAGAGCAGGCCCAAGAGACACGTGAAGATGACCGAGTGGTTTGTGAGTGACCTGTGTTTGAAAATCGAGCATTGGAAGTGTTTTGAGCAGCTGAAGCAAACTATAGTGTGCCTTAAAGCCCCTGAGCTTTGTGCTGTGTCGTAGAATTTTTGTGTTTGTTCTTACTAC
>NC_091561.1:28699286-28701786 GCF_042767895.1 Penaeus vannamei | reverse complement strand
AACCCAGGAACTAAAGAGTGTGCATCTCTTTTCATAGTGTCGTATTTATGTGATAAACGAGCTATAGCTTAAGGCCTTACATTTTAAGGAACCTTCAAAGCTTACTAATATGTTGAAATTACTGCATGACGTTCGAAGATATTCGTCTGTTTATGCATTTTATTTAAATATTTTAGTTATTTCTTCAATATACGACGGGCCTCGCCAAAGCATTTAGGCCAAAAATAACCGTTTTTTTTTAAGCAACTTTTATATAATACTATATGCTTCAAATGTGATGCTTTAACTTTTTTAATACTCGATACTTTTTATGGAGTTGGAGGGTAATGACACAGAAGAGTGGCTTATATTGAAATATGTCAGAACGAAGATTGAAGATTGGTGACGTTTTCCGACAGAGATTTCTACGGTAAGGGTGGAACGACAATCCTCATCAACCTTCAGCCACGGTTTAGAGTTCTTTGTGTGTAGCCAGCCGTCTTTAAATTATGTCTTTGACGGCATTCTGCTTGATCAACATTTCATTGACAAACACCTCAATCTCAATATACGTATTTCATTATCCCTTGACGGCATTGTTTCATTCCTCTATGTTTAACTTTTGTCGAGAAGCCTACAATACTTAATCGTACTTTTCTCATATTCGTGAGTAGATCTAACGACTTGCATGAAAGGTCATGGAAATTGAGATCTCGAAATGAACATAAATTATATAACATGGGAAATACACAAATGTTAGAGCGGCTTTTTAAGTCTTGTATGCATACTATATACATTCCTTTATATTGTAAAAAGATAAATTAGGCAAAATTACCATTATTTGCACCAAATAATGAGTGAGGTAATATTACCTCACTCCTGCCGTACGAGGTTACCCTGTACAGCATGACATTGTATGTGGACGATCCGTAGAGCAAAAATTACTGCAAATGGACCGAATTACGGCATTTTGGCAACCCTGGTCGAAGGCAGGCGTTATGTGAGGAACGGTGGGGGAGACTGGTCGTTCGGGGGTAATTGGGCGGTTCGCTCGTTCGCTCCCGCGAGTGGCGGCGCGCGGACGGTTCAGCGGCGTAACAGCTCACTACTTCTAGTATTTCTACAGTGGAAAGACCCCAGAGAAGGATATAAGCAACACCATAGATACTTTCAAGGGTTACTTGACTTGTTGTACGAGGAGCGAATGGTAACTTTACTGCTCACTTTGGTCCTCATGACGGATTGGTACCTGGTCTTAAGGGGGCCGTCGCGACGAAAATGTTCAAAAATACTCGAAAAAAAAAAAAATCTTGTCTCCCGGTCATTACTTTCATGACTGACAATCTTTCCCTGGTTCAGTCAAGTAGGTACCAGATATCCTTTTTGAAAGTGTGTTGCTTATCAATATGCCAAGGTACAAATAGTCCTTTTTTGTTTTTGACATTGGTTCTCAGTGCCATAGCTTTTGATTTTGCTACCGAGATCTGTAGACCCATCCCACAACACTTTTCAGACACCATATTCAGACAATGCTGGGCTCTAGTTAGGCATTGATTGCCAGAGGCTTTGATTGCCAGATCATTTGCATAAGAGATGATCTTGCATCCCTCTGGCAGTTCATTGTTGAGTATGTTGCCCATGAGGGTATTGAAAAGAGTGATCTCAGGGAATGTGTCAAGCACCTCTGCGATGTGAATGCCTGCCGCCTCTTGCGGGGATTCAGCATGGACAAGTGTGGATTGAAGTCTCCCCCTATGATCATTCGGTTTGCGCTGTAGTGGCACAGACCTGGTTTAAATCTAAGCTGTCGCACAGTGGTTTGCTATATACATTGTACAGTTTGAGGGGGTCCCCAGGCAGGTGAATCTCCACAGTGCGGCGGGTTGGCTATTAAGGAGCATGGGATTGCTGCTTTGACCAGGGTCATCAAGCCTCTAGCACCATGCAGGCTTGGAGTGGTGAAGACATGATATCCTGAGAAGCAAACTGTGCTCATGGTGAATGTCTCCTGGAGCATGACAATGTCAATGCTCCTTGCTTGCACTATTAATTGGAGAAAGGAGCTTTATCTTTTATAGCTACAGAAGTTCCACTGTAGTATGCTTTGTCTGCCATGATAATTATTTAGATTCACTTCATACTTGTCTCCAGCCTCAGAAGCCCTAGTGCTGGTGGCATCTGATATGTATAGATCCTCGTTGATTGAGGATCGTACATCTTCCAAGTGGTGTGGTACTCTGGTTGAGGGTCTACCGGGAGATGTAGATCCTGGGTTAGAAGTAGCACTTCGAGTTAAGAGACCAGACCTTGGCTGTGTAGATTGGTCACCCTCAAGGGGGCCCCAATCACCACCCTTGATCTGGGTAACTGGGGCTCATACAAGCTCAGGACATATGTGTCAGAGCCCTTGAGGTGTTTTTTGTGCCAAAAGTGTGAGCTACACTAGGCCAAATCCAAATGTGGTGTGTGCAGCAAGGCACATGAAACAGAAATGTACATCAAGGCACACTAGGATGGCCAG
>NC_091561.1:28686786-28696786 GCF_042767895.1 Penaeus vannamei | reverse complement strand
TATATATATATATATATATATGTATATGTATATATATATATGTATATTTATATATATTTATATATATGAATATATATATATATATATATATATATATATATATATATATATATATGTATATATATATACACATATATATATATATATATATATATATATATAAATATATATACATATGTATATATATATGAATATATATATATATATATATATATATATATATATATATATATATATATATATATATAACAGAATTAATGTAAAAAGATCCATGTACAAGAAAGATATTTGGATGCATCTAATGCCACTTATCATTGCATGCTTACAGTCGCAAAGTCTTAAATTTCCTTTGCTCTGATAAAGGAAATGAAAATGTGACTTACTTGATACATATATATAGGCATACATATACATACACATACATAAACATACACTCGTACATATATAAACACACATAAATATATAGACATATATACATATATCTACACACATACATATATTTTCTGACATACATATATGTACAAATATACATATATGTACACACATACATATATGTATATATAGACATACATAATAATATATATATATAAATATATATATATACATATATATACATATACATATATATATACATATATATCTATAAACATACATACATTTATATATACATACATATATGTATACATACATATATGTATACATACATATATGTATACATACATATATGTTTACATACATATATGTATACATACATACATATATGTATACATACATACATATATGTATACATACATACATATATGTATACATACATACATATATGTATACATACATACATATATGTATACATACATACATATATGTATACATACATACATATATGTATACATACATACATATATGTATACATACATACATATATGTATACATACATATATGTATACATACATACATATATGTATACATATATAAATATATGTATACATACATATACGTATACATACATATATGTATACATACATATATGTATACATACATATATGTATACATACATATATGTATACATACATATATGTATACATACATATATGTATACATACATATATGTATACATACATATATGTATACATACATATATGTATACAAAATACATAAATGTACACATACATACAAATATGTATACATACATGCATATATGTATACATACATGCATATATGTATACATACATGCATATATGTATACATACATGCATATATGTATACATACATGCATATATGTATACATACATGCATATATGTATACATACATGCATATATGTATACATACATGCATATATGTATACATACATGCATATATGTATACATACATGCATATATGTATACATACATGCATATATGTATACATACATGCATATATGTATACATACATGCATATATGTATAAATACATGCATATATGTATACATATATGCATATATGTATACATACATGCATATATTATACATACATGCATATATGTATACATGCATATATGTATACATACATGCATATATGTATACATGCATATATGTATACATACATATATGTATACATACATATATGTATACATACATATATGTATACATACATATATGTATACATACATATATGTATACATACATATATGTATACATACATATATGTATACATACATATATGTATACATATATGTATACATACATATATGTATACATACATATATGTATACATATGTATACATACATATATGTATACATATATGTATACATACATATATGTATACATACATATATGTATACATACATATATGTATACATATATGTATACATACATATATGTATACATATATGTATACATACATATATGTATACATATATGTATACATACATATATGTATACATATATGTATACATACATATATGTATACATATATGTATACATACATATATGTATACATATATGTATACATACATATATGTATACATATATGTATACATACATATATGTATACATATATGTATACATATATGTATATATATATGTATAAATACATATATGTATACATATATGTATACATACATATATGTATACATAAATACATGTATACATACATATATGTATACATACATATATGTATACATACTTATATGTATACATACATATATGTATACATATATGTATACATACATATATGTATACATATATGTATACATACATATATGTATACATACATATATGTATACATACATATATGTATACATACATATATGTATACATACATATATGTATACATACATATATGTATACATACATATATGTATACATACATATATGTATACATACATATATGTATACATATATGTATACATACATATATGTATACATATATGTATACATATATGTATACATACATATATACATCATATATGTATACATACATATATACATACATATATGTATAAATACATATATCTATACATACATATATACATACATATATGTATACATACATATATACATACATATATGTATACATACATAATATACATATATTTATACATACATATGTACATATATATGTATACATACATATATACATACAAATATGATACATACATATATACATACATATATGAATACATACATGTATACATACATATATGTATACATACATATATGCATATATATATGTATACACATGTATACATACATATTTGTATACATACATATATGCATACATATATGAATACATACATGTATACATACATATATGTATGCATACATATATACATACATATATGTATACATACATATATACGTACATATATACATACATATATGTATACATACATATATACATACATATATGTATACATACATGTATACTTACATATGTGTATACATACATATATGTATACATACATATATGTATACATACATATATGTATACATACATATATGCATATATATATGTATACACACATGTATACATACATATTTGTATACATACATATATGCATACATATATGAATACATACATGTATACATACATATATGTATGCATACATATATACATACATATATGTATACATACATATATACATACATATATACATACATATATGTATACATACATATATACATACATATATGTATACATACATGTATACTTACATATGTGTATACATACATATATGTATACATACATATAAGTATACATACATATATGTATACATACATATATGTATACAAACATATATGTATACATACATATATGCATAAATATATGTATACATACATGTATACATACATATATGCATACACATATGTATACATACATGTATACATACATATATGTATGCATATATGTATACATACATATATGCATACATATATGTATACATACATATATACATACATATATATATACATACATGTATACATACATATATGCATACATATATGTATACATACATATATGCATACATATATGTATACATACATATATGCATACAAATATGTATACATATATGTATACATACATAAATGTTTACATACATATATATGCATACATATAAGTATACATACATACATGTATACATACATGCATAATTCCATATATGTATACATACATAAATGTTTACATACATATATGTATACATACATATATGTATACATACATGTATAATTGCATATATGTATACATACATATATGTATATATATGTATACATACATAAATGTTTACATACATATATGTATACATACATATATGTATACATACATGTATAATTGCATATATGTATACATACATATATGTATATATATGTATACATACATATATGTATCCATAAATATATGCATACATACACATATGCATACATATATGTATACATAATGTATACATACTTATATGCATTCATATATGTATACATGCATGTATACATACATATATGTATACATACATACATACATATATGTATAATGCATACATGTATACATACATACATACATGTATACATACATATATACATGTATACATACATACATACATGTATACATACATACATACATGTATACATACATACATGTATACATACATACATGTATACATACATATATACATACATACATGTATACATACATATATACATACATATATGTATACATACATACATGTATACATACATACATGTATACATACATACATGTATACATACATACATGTATACATACATACATGTATACATACATACATGTATACATACATACATGTATACATACATACATGTATACATACATGTATACATAAATACATGTATACATACATACATGTATACATACATACATGTATACATACATACATGTATACATACATGTATACATACATACATGTATACATACATGTATACATACATGTATACATACATACATGTATACATGCATACATGTATACATACATGTATACATGCATACATGTATACATACATACATGTATACATACATGTATACAGACATGTATACATACATGTATACAGACATGTATACAGACATGTATACAGACATGTATACAGACATGTATACAGACATGTATACAGACATGTATACAGACATGTATACAGACATGCATACAGACATGTATATAGACATGTATACAGACATGTATACAGACATGTATACAGACATGTATAGACATGTATACAGACATGTATACATACATGTATACATACATGTATACATACATACATGTATACATGTATACATACATATATGTATACATACATACATGTATACATACATACATGTATACATACATACATGTATACATACATACATGTATACATACATACATGTATACATACATACATGTATACATACATACATGTATACATATATACATGTATACATACATACATGTATACATACATACATGTATACATACATACATGTATACATATATACATGTATACATACATACATGTATACATACATGTATACATACATGTATTCATACATACATGTATTCATACATACATGTATACATACATACATGTATACATACATGTATACATACATGTATACATACATACATGTATACATACATGTATACATACATGTATACATACATACATGTATACATACATACATGTATACATACATACATGTATACATACATACATGTACACATACATACATGTATACATACATACATGTATACATACATACATGTATACATACATACATGTATACATACATGTATACATACATACATGTATACATACATGTATACATACATACATGTATACATACATACATGTATACATACATGTATACATACATGTATACATACATACATGTATACATACATACATGTATACATACATGTATACATACATACATGTATACATACATGTATACATACATACATGTATACATACATGTATACATACATACATGTATACATACATGTATACATACATACATGTATACATACATGTATACATACATACATGTATACATACATGTATACATACATACATGTATACATACATGTATACATACATACATGTATACATACATGTATACATACATACATGTATACATACATGTATACATACATACATGTATACATACATACATGTATACATACATACATGTATACATACATGTATACATACATACATGTATACATACATGTATACATACATACATGTATACATACATACATGTATACATACATGTATACATACATACATGTATACATACATGTATACATACATACATGTATACATACATACATGTATACATACATGTATACATACATACATGTATACATACATGTATACATACATACATGTATACATACATGTATACATACATGTATACATACATACATGTATACATACATACATGTATACATACATGTATACATACATACATGTATACATACATGTATACATACATACATGTATACATACATGTATACATACATACATGTATACATACATGTATACATACATACATGTATACATACATGTATACATACATACATGTATACATACATGTATACATACATACATGTATGCATACATGTATACATACATACATGTATGCATACATGTATACATACATACATGTATACATACATGTATACATACATACATGTATACATACATGTATACATACATACATGTATACATACATGTATACATACATACATGTATACATACATACATGTATACATACATACATGTATACATACATACATGTATACATACATACATGTATACATACATACATGTATACATACATACATGTATACATACATACATGTATACATACATACATGTATACATACATGTATACATACATACATGTATGCATACATGTATACATACATACATGTATACATAAATACATGTATACATACATGTATACATACATACATGTATACATACATACATGTATACATACATACATGTATACATACATACATGTATACATACATACATACATGTATACATACATGTATACATACATACATGTATACATACATACATGTATACATACATACATACATGTATACATACATGTATACATACATACATGTATACATACATACATGTATACATACATACATGTATACATACATACATGTATACATACATACATGTATACATACATACATGTATACATACATACATGTATACATACATACATGTATACATACATACATGTATACATACATACATGTATACATACATACATGTATACATACATACATGTATGCATACATGTATACATACATGTATACATACATACATGTATACATACATACATGTATACATACATACATGTATACATACATGTATACATACACGTATACATATATACATTATACATACATACATGTATACATACATACATGTATACATACATACATGCATACATACATGTATACATACATACATGTATACATACATACATGTATACATACATACATGTATACATACATACATGTATACATACATACATGTATACATACATACATGTATACATACATACATGTATACATACATACATGTATACATACATACATGTATACATACATACATGTATACATACATACATGTATACATACATGTATACATACATACATGTATACATACATACATGTATACATACATACATGTATACATACATACATGTATACATACATGTATACATACATACATGTATACATACATGTATACATACATACATGTATACATACATACATGTATACATACATACATGTATACATACATACATGTATACATACATACATGTATACATACATACATGTATACATACATACATGTATACATACATACATGTATACATACATACATGTATACATACATACATGTATACATACATACATGTATACATACATGTATACATATATACATGTATACATACATACATGTATACATACATGTATACATACATGTATACATACATACATGTATACATACATGTATACATACATACATGTATACATACATACATGTATACATACATACATGTATACATACATACATGTATACATACATACATGTATACATACATACATGTATACATACATGTATACATATATACATGTATACATACATGTATACATACATACATGTATACATACATACATGTATACATACATACATGTATACATACATACATGTATACATACATACATGTATACATACATACATGTATACATACATACATGTATACATACATACATGTATACATACATACATGTATACATACATACATGTATACATACATACATGTATACATACATACATGTATACATACATACATGTATACATACATGTATACATACATACATGTATACATACATACATGTATACATACATACATGTATACATACATGTATACATACATACATGTATACATACATGTATACATACATACATGTATACATACATACATGTATACATACATACATGTATACATACATGTATACATACATACATGTATACATACATACATGTATACATACATACATGTATACATACATACATGTATACATACATACATGTATACATACATACATGTATACATACATACATGTATACATACATACATGTATACATACATACATGTATACATACATACATGTATACATACATACATGTATACATACATACATGTATACATACATACATGTATACATACATACATGTATACATACATGTATACATACATGTATACATACATACATGTATACATACATGTATACATACATACATGTATACATACATACATGTATACATACATACATGTATACATACATACATGTATACATACATACATGTATACATACATACATGTATACATACATACATGTATACATACATGTATACATATATACATGTATACATATATACATGTATACATACATGTATACATACATACATGTATACATATATACATGTATGCATACATACATGTATACATACATACATGTATACATACATACATGTATACTTACATACATGTATACATACATACATGTATACATACATACATGTATACGTACATACATGTATACATACATACATGTATACGTACATACATGTATACATACATGTATACATACATACATGTATACATACATACATGTATACATGCATACATGTATACGTACATACATGTATACATACATACATGTATACGTACATACATGTATTCATACATGTATACATACATACATGTATACATACATGTATACATGTATACATACATACATGTATACATACATACATGTATACATACATGTATACATACATACATGTATACATACATGTATACATACATGTATACATACATGTATACATACATGTATACATACATGTATACATACATGTATACATACATGTATACATACATGTATACATACATGTATACATACATGTATACATACATGTATACATACATGTATACATACATGTATACATACATGTGTACATACATGTATACATACATGTATACATACATGTATACATACATGTTTACATACATGTATACATACATGTATACATACATGTATACATACATGTATACATACATGTATACATACATACATGTATACATACATACATGTATACATACATACATACATGTATACATACATACATACATGTATACATACATACATACATGTATACATACATACATACATGTATACATACATACATACATGTATACATACATACATACATGTATACATACATACATACATGTATACATACATACATGTATACATACATACATGTATACATACATACATGTATACATACATACATACATGAATACATACATACATACATGTATACATACATACATGTATACATACATACATGTATACATACATACATACATGTATACATACATACATGTATACAAACATACATACATATGTATACATACATGCATACACACACACACACACACACACACACAGGCTTGCTCTCATCAGACACAAGGCCGTCCAACCTGATGGCTCGGATATCTTGTTCTCCCTCAAGGAACTAAGGAAAACATATGAAACCAGTTCTGGGTCAGCATTGGACTAATGGGACCTACCCCATCATCTTACACAGGTCTTGCAGGAGAGCTTGCATTCCTGCAGTACTGTCTGGACCTTGTGTTTGAAGAGTGATGCAGATTTCAGCGGCAAAATCAAAAGTTATGAGTCTGAAAAACAATGTCAAAAATACAAAACTCACTGTCCAGGCTATAGATCTGGAATGGGTTAATGGCTATCAATACCTTGGGGATATGGGTAGGCCACACACTCGCTTTCAAAAAGGAAATCCAGTACCTGCTTAACCGAACAAAAGAAAGACTGTCTGTCATGAAAATAATGACCGGGAGACACATAGGAGCGGGACACAAAGTACTATCCTATGTACATGCT
>NC_091561.1:28665528-28668786 GCF_042767895.1 Penaeus vannamei | reverse complement strand
GAGGTCTTCTGGACCAAAACCAAGATCTAGGGCTTTGGGGACTTTCCAGGAGAACATGCTCGGTTTGCATGTGCTTGTGGCGAGGACATTGAAGTCACAGAGAGTTTTACATACCTTGATAGTTCATAACTCAGGGCTGTCAGACCAGGAAGTCAGCAGACTGATAGGCCTGGCAGCAGGGGTCATGAACTCTCTTGACAAGAGTATTTGGAGATGCCGGTACCTGTGCAGAAGGACCAAGTTATGTGTCTTTAAGCCCTTGATAATGCCAGTTTTGCTATACGGTAGTGAAACCTGGACTGTATCCTGTGCCTTAGCCTCGTCTTTATGCCTTTTGTAATAGGTCCATGCACCAGATCATGGGGTACTGTTGGACCACGTGTTCAACCAACGGTTGCACCGTGAGACCTGTTACCTGCACAATCTGTGATCGCCAACTCAGGCTGTAGGGCCACCTGGCTCGTTTTCCTGAGGATCCTGCCCACGACCTAGAAAGTCGTGGCTTGGTCAGATCGATTAAACCTGTCGTGAGGAGCTCAAGAAGATTGGCAGCTTGCCATGAGGGACCCTTGTAGGTAGAAACAAAGGGCTGATGCGTCTATGCGCCCTCGTCGGCGTTAGCTCCCATGATGATGAGGATGATGTATTCCATGAGGATCTATATTAGTTCCAATCCAGTCCACAATATTCGTAAATGATTGTCACAATTTGCATTGTTCAGTAAACCGGTGATTCACAATTTCTCTATAGCGATTCTGTAAAAAAAAAAAAAAAATCAGCTGAATTGATAGAAAGAAAAGAGACACTGACACATCTACATAAATGACCCCAAGATAAATCCGAATAAAACACACTATATTTACAGGTAGACGCCAAAACATTTCTATAATTCCTGTAAACACTACCCTATAATTTGAAGGTTGCTACATCAGACCAGCCACAATGACAGGTACATGACATCTAAGATTCATGTTAACATCTATAGAAGAGTGATAGGCACATTAAACTAATAAAGCCACAGTTACAATAAAATCCTTGCTGAAACGATCTCTCCTATGCAAATACTTGCTCTCAGTATTAGAAACTAATGCTTAAACGTGTGGGTTTCAACAAATACAAGTCAAATTCAGAAACCTCAAAAATGACGAAACTAAGCAGTGAGAGTAGTACCTAGTAGTTATAAAATAGTTAAAACTACAGTGTAAATGCAATTATGATCCATGCAGGAAATTTATATAATTCATAAAGGCATACAAGGCTGCTATCCAAAGTAGCTCTTAACTCTTCCAACCATAGGTAAAACTTGTCATAAGATCAACTTACAGATATAGGGGCACAGCAAATACAAACACGTGGACCCTAGATCTGGAATCGTCTACAATACAACATTGGAAGCATTCATACCTTGAATACGTAAAAATGAAATCAATCATATCTTTATATATTTTGTATATACTGTAAACCTTTTTATGTAGTAAACTGCAACTGTTGGAATAGAATATTTGAACTCTCCCTCACTCATTCTCTCTGTATATCTTTTCTGTGTGTGTGCGTGTGCGTGCGTGTCTGTCTGTCGGTCCGTGTCTGTCATTGTGGTGTAGATGTATGTTTTATATATATATATATATATATATATATATATATATATATATATATATATGCATGCATGCATATAAATGTCTGTACATATATACGAGATAAGTGTACTTCCAATTCCTTGATAGGTTGACCTCTCACTTTTCCTAGAATTCTGGAGTCAAAACCTCAATCTCTGTCACGATAAGGAAATCTTGCACAACATCGTTAGAGGTGGTACGCCGCACGTGGACGTAGCGAGCCCATATAGGAGAGCCAAGGGAGAAGTCAACGCTGCAGCTGTAAAGGAAGGACTTATGAATGAATGAAAGAGGAAAAGCAAGACAGGAACAAATTGGCAGCCAGAAAAAAGAAAAAGGGGAGAAACCAGACACGCAAAGTGAAACAGAGCCAAAAGAGAAAATCAGACACACAAAAAGGAAAACAAATTATAGAAACAGACTGACAGGACTGATGAAAAAATGAGAAACAAACTAACCAACTATTCATACAGTAGAAAGAAACAGAAAGACAGACACAGACGGAAATACTGAGAAAGACAGACACAGACGGGAATACTGAGAAAGACAGACACAGACGGATATACTAACCAACTGCTGTTGCTAAAAGGTCCGACGTACAGACCGAGGACAGTGTAGGCCGAAGCGTCCCCCCCTACGGCAGGGTCCATCCCGACGCTCACCTGAGAAGAGCAAGATTAGTGGAAAAAATGGTAATAATAGTGGTGATTGATAACACTAATAATGATAATGATAATGATAGCAATAATGATAATAATCATTACTATTTTTTCTCTTTGTCATTATTATTATTATTTTCATTAGTATCACTATCATTATTACTCTTAATATTATCATTATTACTATTGATATTAACATTATTACGTTTAACATCATCATTATTATAACTATTAATATTGTCATTACTATTAGTATAGCTTTAAAATCATTATTATTAATCAAAATTATTATCATTATATTATCTAAAATCGTTATTATCATGATTATAATAATGATAATAATTATTATTAATATCGATAGTGACAACTATGAAGATTATAATCTAAAAAATAATCACCATGATAGTGATAATGATAATAACACCAATGATAACAATGACGATAATAATGATAATAATAATATGAATGATAATGATGATGAGAGTAATAATAATGACAACAGAAGTAACACTTATGTTGATAATATTTATAATGATAACAAGTACAAAGTTATAATGATCATAATGATAATTATAGTATCATAATAACGATCATAATGATCATAATAATACTGACAACCAAAACTGCTACAACAATAAAATGATGATAATAATGATAACAATAATAAAGAAAATAATAGTAATCGTCATCATCATCATGGTAATGATGATGATAATAATAATAGTGATAATGATATGAACAATATCATTAACAATAATAATGACAATAGCTGGAGTGATAATAGGCATTGTCAAAATTTAATACGAAGGTGATCATAAAGTCTCACAAAAATCAAGTCGCTTTTAAAACAAACCTCAACATGGTGAAAACGAGCTATGTGCGTAGGCGTAATGACACTGGGATAAACACGGACGGTGTGAATGGAGACCGGGCGCTCCAAGTCCACGTTCCACCAGGCGTACAGTTGGCCAAGTTCTGAGTGG
>NC_091561.1:28648028-28650528 GCF_042767895.1 Penaeus vannamei | reverse complement strand
TTATGGGACTCTATATCTGGTTACCTGAGACAACTAATGATCTATTTACAACTCAAGGATACTTCTGCCTTTATCGACAGTCAAATATTGGACCTAATTGAGCAATCCACAGGGGGCATCGATCGACAAAACAACCACTTTTCTTGGGAGATCGAGTCCTTCACGGACAGACGGCAGAATTCCTGAGAATTCGTGAATTAATTATTTGGATTTTACTGCACCTTTTTCAGGGAACAGTTAATGGATAGCTGAATATTTCAAGGACTTTGAGTGGCTTACGAAAAGAAACAGGAAAGAACAATTTAGCCAAATCTAGATTATCATGCACATACGCCAGCATGCACATATACGCAAAGGAGAGTTCCACATTTAGAAAATCACTTTTTTATTTATCATTATTTTTCTAATATTTTCTTTCTAATAATCTAATAAACTAGTTATAATTGCTGATGATTAAAGGTTTTTACATTCTTTGGGTGACCTGTCTCTTTAATTTCTTTCTGTTAAAAAGTAAAGTAACTTTTAATGCAATGTTTAAGTATTAGTACTTTAGACGATTATATTTTCACTTTTCAAGCTTTTCGCATGATTTCTCAAGCGACCCCCGTAGATGGCTAAACTTGCGCTTGGTAAGTCAAGGGGTGTACCGTCACTATGGCAACAGCGTCGGACGCGTACCGTACTGGTCACGATCCTTCGAATGCGGGCGTTGGCCAGGAACTCTGCTTAATAACTTATCAGATAATTTTTTTCACGTTATCTGATTCTGTAATTTTCTTTAAATCATATTCAAATAAATTGAAACTAACTAAAAACAAAGGAGATAATGGAGATTATGGGAATAAAATGTGTTTTATTTATAAATAATAAATCATTATAAGACGAACAATTTACCTCTTACTGTACTGTTATTCCTCGTCTCTCTAAATTGAGAATATGTCTGCTATTCTATGAAATAAAGAATATTTCAAGTGAAAAAAGTCTGAGAAATTCTAGCAACATTCTTCTGTTGATATTGTATTAATTTTTTATATTTAGCCTCATAAAATCGGATATATGGGAATGGATAGGCCTATATTTTAATTCAGGGATGTTCATTTGTTTTGATAACGCGTCAGAACGAAAGGGCTGCCAATCGGAAGTGTGTGTCATTGTTTTAGAGGCACTTTATATGAATATAGGAGAAAATATTGCGCTTTGTTAAGACGTTTGGGTAGATTTACTTTGCCATCTTGATGCGGCGCTAGCTTGTCAGTTGTTTTGAAATGCGCGCTCAAATTGTTACCAACCGCCAATGGAATAAACTCCGCTCTCGATTTATACATTGGTTACCTCTTTCCGAGATTGTTGGTGGGAATACTTGTCTACGGCTTTTTAAACCCGAGTTTGTATATGCTGTGTGTTATTTTGACATTTCTATGTTCTCCAATGACTGTTATGATTTGTACTCTATAGAAAGACACTTCCACATGTCTGGCATCACTGAACAGGGCCTGCCTGCCTTGGAAAGCGTTTTAAGCAGGGAACGGTACAGTTCTTGGCCTATTGGCAAGAATTCTTGCTCAAGCGCTCCCCTGCTTGAAACGCTTTAAGAACGGATTCCCAATGCAAGGGCTGTATTGAGAGCTGTTACGTTGAAAAAGTCGTTCGGATGAAATAGTCTGCTGATCTCGCACTCTACATTTATTTGTCAATTATGCAGTTTTTTAATTTTCTCCTTTTTGTCAATACACGTCGGTTTATAATATTTTTTTCGCCAGATCCAAACACGGATTCAATAAACAGAGAATATGCTACTTTATAATAATTTTAGAATACTAAGTGAACGCAAAACCGTGGCAGGGTTAATGTGAATACACGAATGTTTCATCAATGCATGAATGTGCTGTGTGTGAACGAACGGAAGTTGTTTAACTTAAGTGTTAAATAATTTCAGTTCGTTCTCACACAGCACAATCTTTGGTTTTATATTTCATGCACACTTTGAACCCTTCTCCCGCAAAATGTTATAGCATGTAGTTGACAACACTCTCTCTCTCTCTCTCTCTCTCTCTCTCTCTCTCTCTCTCTCTCTCTCTCTCCCTCTCTCTCTCTCTCTCTCTCTCTCTATATATATATATATATATATATATATATATATATATATATATATATATATATATATATATATATATCACACACACACAAACACACACACACACACACACACACACACACACACACACACACACATATATATATATATATATATATATATATATATATATATATATATATATATATATATATATATATAATTTCTTTTCTTAGAGGATGGTGGCTTCAGTGAATCGACTAATGGGAAGCTTGATAAATTTGGAGATGGTTTTACTATAGATTGATTTTTTAAAGAAAAGTGGTACTGTATTAAAAGATAAATACTAAAACGATGTATTGTTATTCTAATCCCAGAGGCAGAGGTGAGTGACGTGTTCATGCAACGTCTCGATTTCCTCCTTAA
>NC_091561.1:28625528-28633028 GCF_042767895.1 Penaeus vannamei | reverse complement strand
TTCTCCCATGTTTTTCAGGCTAGTTAATTACAAACAGAGGAATAGTTGGGAGCATACTATATCTCTCATGTAATCCCTCTGCAGATGGAATGTCTGGGTATCTCGCTCTAGATGCCCAGATGAGTGCTTTATTTTGAATGCTTTGTATTTTGATCATTTGTGTGTTTGAAGCTGTGATCAGAGGCACAGGAGGATATTCTATTATTGGTCTGATGAGTGACTTATATAGTTGCAGTTTTATTTTCTCATTGCATCCAGAGAAGCGTTTGCACTTTTTAAGTTGTAGGTTTGCCATGCTGACACGTTCTCTTAAGTGGGGAACTATTCCTCTGTTTGTAATTAATAGACCAAGCATCTTGCCTCTCTGACTGAATTCTCTTTCATTGTTGTTGATGGTTATGGGGAGGGATTTTAATTTGCCAGCTGAAATCATTTGGAACATGGTGGTGTTGGTCCTTATTTTCCATTGTTGTTTTTTTTTTTTTTTTTTTTTTTTTTTTTTTTGGTTAATACTCTGGATGGCTCTGTGAGTTTGCAAGGTCCTGATTATTTTGGATTTGGTGGGGTGTGTCACTAGTTGAGTGACGTCATCAGCATAGGCGATGTAGTTATGATGTGTGGGAGGTGGTGAGCAGGAGGTGTATAAAATATACAGGGTTGGCGAGATTACACTTCCATGTGGTACCCCGCTTTTGAGGTTGATGGGGTTGCCTACATGGGTGCCTATCTTAATATATATATATATATACTCTCCTTCCGTCGAGGAAGTTGCATAAGTTTGGTGATAGGTTCTGGCATCTGCAAATCAGTGATCTTATGTTTGAGATCAGATACGTCTCTCATGATGACATTGCACTGGTGGGTTTGTGCAAGGGCCTGTGCGATTTGTTCATAAGCGATTGCAATCACTGTTGCGGTACCCTTCCCTCTGCGGAAGCCATATTGGTTTGTGTTTAGGATGTTTTGTTTTTTTTCTTTCTTTCTTTTTTTTTATAGAAAAGTCATTAGCCTGATGTTGACGATTCTTTCGAGAACTTTTCCGGATATTTCCAACAATGATATCGGCCTGAAGTTCTCGACTCTGTTAGGCGGTTTTCCTGGTTTAGGGATTAGTGTAATCATGGCTTCCTTGAAAGATTTTGGAAAATATCCACTGGCCAGGCATGCATTTAAAATGTTGCTGAGTTTTTTCACCATGTTGTCTGGTAAGTTAGCCAAGTCGGTTTTCCTGATCTTGGATTTACCTGGCGCCTTGTCTTTCATTTTTTAAATCACCTGTTTCACTTCTGCTGGTGTTATTTTTTCCTGTTAGAGGGTTGTCGTCATTTAGCATCCCGAGGTTTATGGTTTGGTAAGGGACGAGTTTTCTCGGAAATCTTTCAAGATCTCTGCGAATTACATTTTCGAACTGATCGTCGAAGTCAAGGTTCTCTTCGTCGGATATTTTGAAGGCCTTGGACCAGAATGTGTTATATAATTTCTCTTTCTCGGCGTCTTCGTAAATCTTCTCATTCTGGGGATTAAAAAAGCATGGGCTAGTTGGTGTGTCATTTCCTTTTAATCTCTTTATTTTATTCCAGAATGTGTTGGGGTCTTTCCCTGCTGAATACACGATTACTTCTTTTAGGAAGTTTCCCCAGTTTTCATGATTTAGGTTTTTAGAGGTTTCTTTGAGCTGGATTTGCAGAGAACTCTTCACTCCATCCTGATGTTTCACTTCGTCTTATGAGTTCTTGATAGAGGGTTTTTAAGACGTTAAGGTGATTTGATTTGTGATGGGGAATTGTGGTGAAGTTTGTTTGGAATACAGTCTTCTTTTGCTGCAAGTTTTTCTTTTTCCCCGATCTCGGTGTATGGTTTATCATGCAGCTGAATCGTCCTTGTGTTGCTCAGTTGTTCTTTGTATCTTTCCCAGTCTGCTTTTTTGTAGTCTTTGGTTGGCTGTTTGGGTATCATTATTGGTGATGTGGATATGATAACTTGTACTGGCAGGTGGTCACTCGTGGTTATTTGGCCTTGTGAGAGGTGTGTGTTAAAGGTCCCGTATCTGTTCGTAATAACGAGGTCTGGGGTTGTCGTCGAGTTATGCCTTATTAATGTTGGGAAATCTGGTCCCACGATAATAATTTGGCCATGGTTGACATAGGTGGCGAGTCGACCTATAGGGTTCTGTCTTTTTTTTTTTTTTTTTTTTTTTTTTTTTTTTTTTTTTTTTTTTTTTGTGTGTGTGTGTGTGTGTGTGTGTGTGTGTGTGTGTGTGTGTGTGTGTGTGTGTGTGTGTGTGTGTGTGTGTGTGTGTGTGTGTGTGTGTGAGTGAGTGAGTGAATTTACCGCTCACTAGGGAGCAGAACGGGTTTCGCTTTAGCCACCCGTCCATCACCGATGGTCGAAGGCAGAACCAGCAGGCGCGAAGTCCCTCGCAGATAGCCCCTCTCGTCTCCCTTCCGAAGGCCCGCTCCGGCATTCTTCACAGAGGCCAACCGAGGCAGTAACAGCTGAAGTGGGCTGCAGGGCCCGTGGCAGAGGCCCTCAAACTCCGCCCTGACGCCTTTCGTAGGCGCCTCGTGCCCTACAGTAAGTGATCGGCCCCAGCCCCCATTAGGTGGGGGCGCGCCGCAAAAGCCCCACACCGACGAAGCACATCGCCCTGTCTCGCCGTCCAGGTTCGGCGGCGGCGACTCTTCGGTGTGACCCATCTCCCGACGACCGCAGACATCCATCAGCAATCCTTCCGTAGGCATGGGTTCGAGAGAGCTGAAGCCATCAAGAAGAGTCCGCAAAATTAGATTCCCAGAAGTAGGTGGCAGCTCGCCGGGAGAAGAGTGCCTTTTTTTTTTCTTTCTTTCTTTTTTTAATTCACTACCCCATTTGTTTAGGAGGTAGTCTGGGTTTTGCTGTCACCACCCTGTTAGTGTTGCACTTGCTATGAGCTTTTTATTAGTGTATCATTATGTGTTATACTTGTAGTGGTTGACTTTACAGAGAGGGAGTAAGTAATTTTGATAGATGTGGGACTAACGTGGAGGAGGAGTTGCAGAAAGTGACTGAAGATATATTTAATTCTCTAATATGAGCCGAGCACAATTCGCATCAGCAGTCTCAAGTAGTTCCGGGGGTATATTCTGTATATTTGCAAAGTCAGGGGGTCTTATCGCTGTAAGGGCATAACATTCCAACAGATAGTGTATTAACGGCTTGTCGGTAATAGACTTACAGTGGTTGCATTGTTTCGGATTGCGCCTATCTATCTCCCAGCTACAGCGATAGCCAAGATGTTGCCGGTGGATTATTACAGCATCTTTGCGCAACATGGACCTAGGAATTGTTATGGACTCATACTCAGTAGAGGTCTTGTACCAAGACGCTGAAGGCGATCCTCCTTGCACCCAGACCTGATGCTGTATACGTGTCATGTAATAAGCAGCAGACCTGGCTAAAGACTTTATGGTGCTGAGACTTGGTTTGACATGGGTGATGCTCTGCTGGCGGAGGCTGTTTTTGGCTGCAGTATCAACAAGTTCGTTATGTTGAATTCCAACATGGCTAGGAATCCACATTAGTGTAACTGACTTCCCTTGTTCTGAAAGTTGTTGGAGCTTGAAGAGTGTTGATGTAATGAGCTGGATGTAATCTTGATGGTATTGTTTTTGTAGAGTGTGCAGCGCTGAAAGTGAATCAGTGAGGATGTAGAGTGTTTTTGGCGCATCTGAGTGCACAATGAAGAGCTGCTCTTATGGCAAAAAGCTCAGCCTGAAGGATGGTGGCGTCATTGCTAATTCTTTGTCCATGTAGACGCCCGTCGTGCATGAATGCTGCTCCAGCTCTGCCTGATGATTGTTCAACTGAGGCGTCTGTATAGAAAGTGGCTATATCTTCATTATTTTCAATGGAGTGTATGGAGGCTTGAAGGTGTCGAAAGTCATTCTGAGAACATTTGGCTCTAAACAGTGGAAGACTCTTGGTTGTAAGTGTGACATGTTGAGGTTCCCAAGGGGGAGGAGCATGGTATCCACGATGAGGATGGTCTATGCCACGTGATGTTATACTAGGTAGCAAGTTGAAGGCGTCCAAACACCTAAACAAGTCCTTATGCCATGGCAGAGATCTAGGGAGAGGGCCTCCTGGTTGTGTAAGGTTTATGAAACGATCTCTCAGCAGGGGAGGATGATGGCGTGATATCAACTTGCTGACATGTCCCGCAACAATCTGTTGGGTCCTTATTTGGAGTGGTATTAGTTTTGTTTCAAGTCTCATGTTTACTAACCGTGTCCATTGAGGTGCTCCAAGGATAATTCTCATGCACTTATCTTGTATGGTTTCGAGATGGATAAACTGAGCAGAGCTGAGAGAGAGGATGGAAAAGGAGCAGTAATCTACAAGTGATCGGATGGCATAAATGTAAAATGTTCGGAGGATGTGGAATCCAGCTCCCATCTTTGAGCTTGATAATCTTCGTAGGACATGGATTCTTGTCTTAGTCTTTCCAAGGAGATGTCTTAACTGAGAGGATGAATCATTTTGTCTGTTAAAGACAATCCCCAAGCACTTGTGGGAGGTGACCCATTCAATTTTGTCCTTATATATAAGGACTGATGTGGGAGGTATCATCTGACTTGTAGAGCTCTTGTTTTTTTCAGGGTTTAGTTTTAGGCCAAGAGTATGACATTTGTCAACGATGAGGTCAAGGGCCTGTTGGGCTCTGACAATTCTGGTTGTGCCGGTGGATATTAGTTGAAGATCGTCAGCATATGCGAAGAGATGCGTGTTCGGTGGTAGTCGGAGTGAGAGAACTTCAGCGATCAATTGGTTGAATAGGAAGGGGCTAAGAATCCCCCCTTGTGGGGTACCATTCTCAAAGACTTGAAAGTCGGAGAAATTTCCCTGAAAGCGGACTTTGGCCTTTCTCTGGAGGAGGTAGTCATTTAACCAATCTAAGATTTTTTCAGTGATACCCTTGGATGCTAGTATACTTATGACATCTCTCCGAGCAAGCTCAAAGGCTTTCTCTAGGTCGAGGAAAACAATGATAGCATTGTTTCAATCTAGGGTACTGTGGATGGCAGCTAAATTGTCTTTTGTACCCAAACCTTTGTAATAGGCGTATATGTGTCTGTCTGGATGGGGTATTAAATGCCGTAATCTTGTCAGAACTGCACGCTCCATGGTTTTGCCGAGGCATGAGAGTAAGGAGATAAGCATTTGGTGTGGGAGGCTTTGGAACAGGATGAATTATTGCTTCTTTCCAGCTCCTTGGGAGTCATTAAAAAGGGACCGAACATGGCTAAGTGCATGGGTACCAAGGTGATTCAGCATAGAATAGGTGACTGTCCATTCCTGGTGCAGTATCTTTACTGGTCTTAAGTGCTTGACTGATTTCGTGCTGGGTAAATGGGACATCAGATTCTGCAGGAGTGAAGATAGCTACTTGAATGGAGGTTTCTCTTTCTGGCTTTAACCTTTGGATCCTATTAAATGTGGAAGGAGGGGGCTGAGAAGTGCTGCGGAATTGAAAGGTGTGTATTAGTCCTTCTGCTACTTGTAATGGTCGAGGGTGGCAAGGCTGTCTCCGGAACTTTCCAGAAACTAAATTTAGTCATGAAGAGAGGTGTGGACATTCAGTGACTCACACCATTTTAGCCAGGAGTCTGAGCTAATCATCTGGATTTCTTTCTGGATAAGTTCCTGTGCAACTAGAAAGTTTTCTAGTATGGTGGGAGAAGGATGCTCTTCCAGTGTCTTTCGGAGGATAAGTCGGTGTCGGAGCTCTCTGACTCTCTGAGTAGTACCATTTATTACTATGAATATGTGAGGTGGGTTTGTATGTTGGGATCACTTGATTTGCTGCATGTTGAAGGGCGAAAACGATCTCCTCCTTTGTGTCTAGGTCTTGTGACAGAGTGTAACTTTCGGCCCATTCCTCCAAGATAAAGGTGAACTTATGCCAGTCAGGTTTCTTGAAATGCCAATGGGGAACAGTTGGAGGTTTCTGTATGAGTGGTATATTCAGAGTGATTGTGGAGGCATAGTGATCAGAGGTTAGATAAGGGTAAAGAGCCCAGCTGGCTGTTGGGAGGAGGTCGGTGGATACAAAGGAGAGGTCTAGGACTCCCCCTCTGAGATGTGTGGGTATATGTCTGTTTAGGAGAGATGAGTGTGGAAGATCTTGGAGCATCTTGTTTAGATAAAGCTGATGGAGAGGATGGACAGTTCCACGTAGGACTATGAGCATTGAAGTCCCCACAAAGAATGGAAGGGGACTTGCTGACTGCTGCAAATATGTGATCTAACTTAAGGGTGGCAGTGGCTCTGGGTGGCCGGTATATGTTGTAGATCTGCAGAGTTGTGTTTTTAAGTGAGACAGTCACACCCATGGCATCAACTTCAGTACCACAAAACCTTCGGATAGGCAAGCGTTCAACATGCAATTCCTTCCATGCAAGAATACTGAGCCCTCTATTTCCTTGACTTTGATATTAGTGGTAAGCGGTATAATTGGATAGCGATATGTCAGACTTAAGGAGAGTCTCCTGAAGCAAGACAATTCCATATCTCTCTTCAGCCAGGGCTAAGGAGAGGGTGGGTAATTTGGGTTTTAAGCCATATATATTCCACTGGAGGATGGAGATCTTTTCAGTGCTTGTATCATTAGTCATCGGTGGTATCTGAAGTGTTGTCAGAGTCAAGATGATGTTGGTATTCGTTTGTTATAACTTGATTTTCGTCTGGAATGTGTTTTACGGGAGGGGACCCATGATTGGAGGTGGAAGGATATACTGTGCCGAGAGGTGGAAAGTGTAGATGGAAGGCGTCGTCCATTGGTGTCTGTTGCTGAGAGGTAGGGGTATCGTCTTGGAGATGCAGAGTGTCTTGAAGTGAATGTTCGGTACCATCATGAATATCACTAGTTGGTGAAGACCGTCGGAAACGTTTTCTTTGTGAGAGGCCATGAGATGTTTCAGACGCAGGAGTGGTGGTGGAATGCGATGGGGTTGTGTCTGGGAGATCCTGAGTATCAGAGCTGACAGACTGTTGAGGGTTATGGAGAGGAGTTTCTAGCGTAGTAAAGAAACTTATTTTTGTCTCTACTTGAGCAGTATGATTGCCGTCATTCTGTTTTAATGGGGCAACAGCTGTGTTGTTGGTTTCATTGTCAAGGAATTTGGTGACAACATCTCTTTTACGATTCTGGTCAGCTTGTCTACCAACCAGGGAGAGTCCTATATGCAACAACGTTGCCAAGAAATCCACATCCTGTGTAGAGTCGTTGGGGTTTCCGCAGTTGGAGCACTTGCTATGATGTTGAGGTATGACCCTGGAATGCTCTAGTCTGAAGGGGATGAAAGGCCGAGTGCCAGTAGCAATGTTGTTCTTGGGGGAAGAGATTGTATCAGGGTTTGCTGGTATGTTCCAGGTGTGGAGCTTCTGTGTGAAGACTCGTGGTGTTCTTTGTTCAACTGGTATGGGTTCTCCAGAGGAATATGCCAGATGTCGGAGTCTCTC
>NC_091561.1:28605528-28610528 GCF_042767895.1 Penaeus vannamei | reverse complement strand
GTGTCAACCCACCTGTGATGTTTTGATGAACGAGGTGGTGTGGTGGCGATGTTCGTGCATGAAGTGTCTGCAGCATGCTGAGTGGAGGAAATTTCAGGATAGACAAAATGAGGTCTAGACTGAAGGGTGGAAGTCACAGGGAGGTGGAGGAGAAGCAGGGGGAGGAAGTTGTGGAGGAGAGGCAGGGTGAGGAGGTAGTCACGCAGGAGAGACAGGGAAGTTTGTGTTAGGTGCGGAATCAAGCAAGCAAGGGTGAAAAGGGTACGGATGGCTCATTTTGCTTATAAACCTGACCGTGCATTTCCATCTGATTCTGCTGCGGTCGTAAAACCATACCAGAACGATATAGAAAATCATGGCCAAGAAGCAAGTGGCCGGGGAAACTATGATAACCCTTGACTACGACGAACTGATGAAGAAAAATGTTTTGAAACCTCAATGATACATACACCCGTTCACTCACGAGACTGACGCAACTTCCTGGTGTCGGTTTGTGAGGGGAGAGAAAGATGGGAGACTGATTCAAAAGTAGATGGTGAGCAAGAAGATGAGTCTTTAAAGGAGAAACCTAAGGGTCTGAAATGACATATTACTTCTTAGAAAGAGTGTTTCCAGAGGGAGGTGAGCTCATTAGTAAATACAGAAGGTGGAAAAAGACTTAGCAACAGTTAAATTACAGATATTAGATATCGTGGCTGCGTTATTGGATGAAAAGATTGTAAGGTTGGAAGCCTACTCCTGCCCACAGCCTGCAACCTACACCCAGCTCCTACATCCTCTCCCCGTCTCCCGTCTTTCACGCATCCTCTCCCCGTCTCCCGTCTCTCACACATCCTCTCCCCGTCTCTCACGCATCCTCTCCCCGTCTCCCGTCTCTCACGCATCCTCTCCCCGTCTCCCGTCTCTCACACATCCTCTCCCCGTCTCTCACGCATCCTCTCCCCGTCTCCCGTCTCTCACGCATCCTCTCCCCGTCTCTCACGCATCCTCTCCCCGTCTCTCACGCATCCTCTCCCCGTCTCCCGTCTCTCACGCATCATCTCCCCGTCTCTCACGCATCCCCTCCCCGTCTCCCGTCTCTCACGCATCCTCTCCCCGTCTCCCGTCTCTCACGCATCCTCTCCCCGTCTCCCGTCTCTCACGCATCCTCTCCCCGTCTCTCACGCATCTTCTCCCCGTCTCTCACGCATCCTCTCCCCGTCTCCCGTCTCTCACGCATCATCTCCCCGTCTCCCGTCTCTCACGCATCCCCTCCCCGTCTCCCGTCTCTCACGCATCCTCTCCCCGTCTCCCGTCTCTCACGCATCCCCTCCCCGTCTCCCGTCTCTCACGCATCCTCTCCCCGTCTCCCGTCTCTCACGCATCCTCTCCCCGTCTCCCGCCTTTCACACACCCTCTCCCCGTCTCCCGTCTCTCACGCATGCTCTGCCCGTCTCCCGTCTCTCACACATCCTCTCCCCGTCTCTCACGCATCCTCTCCCCGTCTCCCGTCTCTCACGCATCCTCTCCCCGTCTCTCACGCATCCTCTCCCCGTCTCCCGTCTCTCACGCATCATCTCCCCGTCTCTCACGCATCCCCTCCCCGTCTCCCGTCTCTCACGCATCCTCTCCCCGTCTCCCGTCTCTCACGCATCCTCTCCCCGTCTCCCGTCTCTCACGCATCCTCTCCCCGTCTCCCGTCTCTCACGCATCCTCTCCCCGTCTCCCGTCTCTCACGCATCCTCTCCCCGTCTCCCGTCTCTCACGCATCCTCTCCCCGTCTCCCGTCTCTCACGCATCCTCTCCCCGTCTCCCGTCTCTCACGCATCCTCTCCCCGTCTCTCACGCATCCTCTCCCCGTCTCTCACGCATCCTCTCCCCGTCTCTCACGCATCCTCTCCCCGTCTCCCGTCTCTCACGCATCCTCTCCCCGTCTCCCGTCTCTCACGCATCCTCTCCCCGTCTCCCGTCTCTCACGCATCCTCTCCCCGTCTCTCACGCATCCTCTCCCCGTCTCCCGTCTCTCACGCATCCTCTCCCCGTCTCTCACGCATCCTCTCCCCGTCTCCCGTCTCTCACGCATCCTCTCCCCGTCTCTCACGCATCCTCTCCCCGTCTCCCGTCTCTCACGCATCCTCTCCCCGTCTCCCGTCTCTCACGCATCCTCTCCCCGTCTCTCACGCATCCTCTCCCCGTCTCCCGTCTCTCACGCATCCTCTCCCCGTCTCCCGTCTCTCACACATCCTCTCCCCGTCTCTCACGCATCCTCTCCCCGTCTCCCGTCTCTCACGCATCCTCTCCCCGTCTCTCATGCATCCTCTCCCCGTCTCCCGTCTCTCACACATCCTCTCCCCGTCTCTCATGCATCCTCTCCCCGTCTCCCGTCTCTCACACATCCTCTCCCCGTCTCTCACGCATCCTCTCCCCGTCCCCCGTCTCTCACACATCCTCTCCCCCTCTCTCACGCATCCTCTCCCCGTCTCCCGTCTCTCACGCATCATCTCCCCGTCTCTCACGCATCCTCTCCCCGTCTCCCGTCTCTCACACATCCTCTCCCCGTCTCTCATGCATCCTCTCCCCGTCTCTCACGCATCCTCTCCCCGTCTCTCACGCATCCTCTCCCCGTCTCTCACGCATCCTCTCCCCGTCTCCCGTCTCTCACGCATCCTCTCCCCGTCTCTCACGCATCCTCTCCCCGTCTCCCGTCTCTCACGCATCCTCTCCCCGTCTCCCGTCTCTCACGCATCCTCTCCCCGTCTCTCACGCATCCTCTCCCCGTCTCCCGTCTCTCACGCATCCTCTCCCCGTCTCCCGTCTCTCACGCATCCTCTCCCCGTCTCCCGTCTCTCACGCATCCTCTCCCCGTCTCTCACGCATCCTCTCCCCGTCTCCCGTCTCTCACGCATCCTCTCCCCGTCTCCCGTCTCTCACGCATGCTCTCCCCGTCTCCCGTCTCTCACGCATCCTCTCCCCGTCTCTCACGCATCCTCTCCCCGTCTCCCGTCTCTCACGCATCCTTTCCCCGTCTCCCGTCTCTCCTCTCCCCGTCTCTCACGCATCCTCTCCCCGTCTCCCGTCTCTCACGCATCCTCTCCCCGTCTCCCGTCTCTCACGCATCCTCTCCCCGTCTCCCGTCTCTCACGCATCCTCTCCCCGTCTCTCACGCATCCTCTCCCCGTCTCCCGTCTCTCACGCATCCTCTCCCCGTCTCTCACGCATCCTCTCCCCGTCTCCCGTCTCTCACGCATCCTCTCCCCGTCTCCCGTCTCTCACGCATCCTCTCCCCGTCTCTCACGCATCCTCTCCCCGTCTCCCGTCTCTCACGCATCCTCTCCCCGTCTCCCGTCTCTCACGCATCCTCTCCCCGTCTCTCACGCATCCTCTCCCCGTCTCTCACGCATCCTCTCCCCGTCTCTCACGCATCCTCTCCCCGTCTCCCGTCTCTCACGCATCCTCTCCCCGTCTCCCGTCTCTCACGCATCCTCTCCCCGTCTCTCACGCATCCTCTCCCCGTCTCCCGTCTCTCACGCATCCTCTCCCCGTCTCCCGTCTCTCACGCATCCTCTCCCCGTCTCTCACGCATCCTCTCCCCGTCTCTCACGCATCCTCTCCCCGTCTCTCACGCATCCTCTCCCCGTCTCCCGTCTCTCACGCATCCTCTCCCCGTCTCCCGTCTCTCACGCATCCTCTCCCCGTCTCTCACGCATCCTCACCCCCAAATTCTCACATACCTGAGGTTTTCCTTACTCTCCTCGCCCAAGTTTCCTAAGTCCTCCCCTTCCTTCCCGTTCTTCCTTGACCTTTTCCTACAGGTCCAAACGATGACCCACCACTGCCGTCTGACTCTACACACATACATACATACCTGCACATACACTCGGGGATTTACGTAAACTCGGAGGATGATTTCATCTAGATGGCTCATGTTTTGGTATCAGCATGCCTTCCGTTAGCTTTCGTGTTCCTTATTTTATGATTTTACTAGTTTTATCGTTTGTTCTGTTCGTTTTTTCTTGTTCTTAGTAGCCCCACTGAGGCTTGCACTGCTTTATATAGCTCACAGCTCATACCCTTTGCAGTCTTGTTGATCGTAATGTTTTATTTTGTATGTCACTTTTTAGTTGATTTTTTATGGGTTGTCAGCTGTATAACCTTAAACATTCACGCAATTTTTTTTTTATTGGATCTTTCAATTTTATCATTTCAACTACTAGCAGGCAACCCCTTTGTTTATGTTCCCTTAGCCTTTAGCTGCGACCGCTTTTGTTTCGCATTTTATTTATGCAGCTGGCTTCCTCCCACATTTTTATGTTTTCTATTTTACGTTTTAGTTTGTTATTTTATGCCCACCTCACCCGAGATTTTTTATTCTCTTTTGTTTTTATTTTATTTCTTAAGAGTCTAGTTTAGTCCATGCACCTTTTTATTCTGTTGTATATCGTTTTAATTTTATTATGTATCTTATGTGGTTAGCTGCTTTATTTTTATTACTGATATTTCTTGTATGACTCCTTTTCTTTTGTTTTAGTAATTTACTTTTATTAAACACCTTGATTTTCTCGGGTGAATCAAATCTAAAACTGTATGCCCTGTATGCGGGGTTCAAACCCCGTCCTTTCAGTAAATAAAGAGTGTCAGCCGGACTTTTGGTGTGGTCACTACTCTTTCCCGAGAGTCGTCCTGGAGTACACCAGCCGGAAGAAAAACACTGCAAGGGTGGTAAATGAGCCTTCCCACGCCTTTTTACTTGCCACAGTTAGGAGCTGGGACGAACGCAATCTTTATTTAATCAAGAATAAGTCTTTGATAAACCTTTCCTGCCACTAAATTAATTTTAATCTCATCTGAATATCTTTAATGAGACTTTTCTTTTCTTGACCTGATTTTGAAGGTTCTCATACTCATATTTAATCTTGCTATGGGTATTTCCAATTATCATTTTAATGACATTAAAATAATGATCAGTCAAAAAATAACAACTCTGGTTTGATACTGTGTGTGTCCTTCTTTTTATACCCAAT
>NC_091561.1:28590528-28600528 GCF_042767895.1 Penaeus vannamei | reverse complement strand
ACTTTCCTCTTTTGAGCTGAATTCGAGCTGGTGCTTGCCTGATCGCGTCGACTTTCTTGGGTAAGGGAAAATGAAAGCGGGGCCATCTTTTATTCAGTTTAGTTCATTTATTTTTTGGGGAATTAAAAAGTAGGTATAGTAATAATTCCTTTATTATTATTTTGTTCCTTTCTCTTATGGAAATTAAAGTAAATCTGTAATGTTATTGCCTCTAGTTTATTTTAGAAATAAAAAGAAAAAAAAACTACCGCAAAATACTGCTGCGTATGACCCACTAACAGCTGAAAATTGCAGTTTCGCCTTGATCGTTGCCGGCGGAAAGACAAACAATTCGCACACGCACACTCACGGTTCGCCTTCTCCGACCCTCCCTTGTTTGTTTGGGAGGAAATGCTTGCCTGCGCACGCTACGACGATCACAGAACGGCGTCGCAGAAAATCTCTTGACAATCGTGTATCCAAAGGCATAACATCAACGTATGTAAAACGAACTTTCCATACGGCTTGCCTCGCCTTTCCCTTCTCGGCCACGAGCGCTCTCCCTCCCCCCCCCCCCTCCCTATTCTAATATACATTTTAACATTTATATCTGAATACAACTTTTGATATTTCAGTATCAAGGCGATGCTCAATAAAATCATATGTCTCATCATCAAAATAATTAAGATTATCTTTCTCGATATGATATCATCATCATAACCACTTAACTTTCATCATCGTTGTTGTACTTGTAGCCCTGGTGATTACTACTGTCGCTACAATGCTAATTATTAACTGTATCTTAATAATTATTAAGGTTAATGGTATTAATGGTATTAATGATAATGAACAAAATAATAGTGACTAGTAAATGTATCTTCCTTTGTCTAATGAGTAGAACAAGTTATGCGCTTTTCAGAAACGGGGAAATTGCTGTTAGAAAGGGAATTGAACATTACGAATGATCAATCAACGTTTTCAGAAAACCAAATGCGAAGTGTTATGGAATATATTATCAGACAGAATAATGCGAATGTTTTAATCCATCATATATCACGCAGTATTTATGCGTACACACACACACACACACACACACACACACACACACACACACACACACACACACACACACACACACACACACACACACACACACACATATATATATATATATATATATATATATATATATATATATATATATATATATGTATGTATGTATGCATGTACGGAGTCACCTCTGCAGAAAGTCTACTATAGCTAACTCTGTGAATTAGAAAAAATCCTTGTTCCACGTTAGATGCAAGTTAATAGAGCTTGGATAACTTTACATCGTTATTAGTACGCCAAGCCCTCCCTAGACTTTTGACCTTGATTTTAGCTCTTGTTATTGTCTCTCTAACACCATATAGTCTTGTCTAAATTCTCATTCTATATCCGGTTATCTGTCCGTCTCATGAAGAATTCTTGATGAGTTGGAATGTCACGGTATAATTTCATTTCTCACTGTGGCTGTTTTCATTTTTCATTTACATGAACATATTACGAGTATACATACACACATAAATACATGTACATATATACATACATACATATATATATATATATATATATATATATATATATATATATATATATATATATATATATATCTGTGTGTGTGTGTGTGTGTGTGTGCATATAAAGTGATAGTAACAATAACAATACTAATGGCGGATTTTCAGCGGATGGCAATCATGATTTCAGGCTGAGCAGTGTATAGAATGAACACAATCACGAAACTGAGAAAAGAGAAGACAGACCAATCTTTTCTAAGTCTTTCACTAAGTTTACTTAGCGATGATAAACACTACTCTAAACGGATGACTCTTTGCTGCGTTCCGTCAAGTAGTTTATATATTACTCCCTTGGGAAAACGATCATTTTATATCTTTGCCTGCCTAATTGATGTATCTAATGAATACTTTTATTACCATTATACTTGTTTAACAGCTATTTATACATGTTTTTACAAGAACCTACGCATGCCGGGTGACTCCATTCCTTGAAAATATTTCTTTTTCAATGCCTATGGATTCCGGGTCTCGTACAGAAGAAAATAGTGGCTACATAGAAGGAATAGACTATAGTAACAGTCACAGCCTGACATCTGAGCTCAGCAAGTACCCTATGTGCCGATAAAACAAAGGAAATATTTGGTGTTTCGCTTGATAAGGGGTATGCGGTTTTCAACATGCAAATTACTTATAGAAGAACATGTATTAATATGTAATCTATAAACCGTCTTTGGTAGATCAAAGAAACTAACAACGTCTGATTTATTTAAACGCCTACGAGAGGCGTTCAGAATGAGAGAGAGAGAGAGAAGAGGTGGTAGTAAAGGGGAGGGAAAGTAATAGAGAGAGAGAAAAAAAAGGGAAAAAAAGAAGAAAAAAAGAGAGATAGAGGGGGGATGAGACAGAGAAATGGGTGTGAGGGTGAGGAAGGAAGAGAGAAGAAGAGATATAAAGAGTGGGGGGACCAGAGAGTGTCAAGGGTTTTCTTGTCCCCCGTCTTGAAAGTGTATGGAAATGTACATTCAGGTTGCCGCCTTTATTCAGAAAACGGTTCGTTGCAAGTAGTGTGGACGAATGTTGGAGTAAGTGTCGTGTTGGTGCAGGTTCTGGGCAGGAGGTAGCCCGAGAGCGATAGAGAGAATGAGAAAGTATGAGTTAGATAGATAGAGGGAGGGAGTGAGAAGAGGAAAGAGGGAAAAGAAACAGAGAGGAGAGGGAAAGAAAGAGAGAGAGAGAGAGAGAAATGTGAGGGGCAGGGACAGCGACAGAGAGAGAAAACAAAAGATATAGAGAAGACAGGTGAGAGAGAGAGAGAGAAGGAGAGGAGAGATAGATAGATAAGAGAAAGACAGAGAAAATGAGAGGAGAGAGAAAGAGCGAGAGAGTGACAGAGAAAGTGAGAAAGTACGAAATAGATAGATAGATAGAGGGAGGGAGGGAGTGAGAAGAGGAAAGAGGGAGGATATACAGAGAGGCGAGGAGGAAAGGAGAGGGATAGAAAGAGAGAGAGAGAGAGAGAGAGAGGTGAGGGGCAGGGACAGCGAGAGGGAGCGAGAAGAGAGATAGGGAAGACAGATGGCAGAGAATGAGAGGCGAGATAGATAGAGAAAGAAAGAGAGAGAGAGAGAGAATGAGAGAAATAATGGGATAGATAGATAAAAAGAGAGGGGGACATGGGAGGGAGTGCGAAGAAAGAGAGGGAAGAGAAAGAAAGGAGAGAGAAAGTCTCTGGACAAGTCTTGAGCAGTCATTCGTGCTGTTATGGCATTGTTGATACTTGGGCGAACTGTGTGGAATGTGTTTGATAATTTTTCCCTATCTCGTTTTATGCCTGCCAGTGCAATCAACAGCAATCAGTGTTTGTGAAGAGCAGATGGCTTTAATTGTATCCTCCATCCGTTTTCGGTCATTCAACCCAAGGGGCTCGGGGGCCGGACCTCCCTGGCTAGACACTTAGGTTTTGTATATGGTTTTGACGTGTTCTTAAATGACCAGTAAGGAACATATGGTTAGAGCATATTATCTAAATACCACTGGGGTCCAGGGGGTAGATGCCTAACAAGGAAGTTAGGGCTTTGGAAAGAGTGAATGCCCAAAAGTTTTACCGAAAGATTGGTTGGATATTATGTAAGCCGTTGTGCCGGCCCGTAATTTTTCAGCGTTTTTTGCAATGTTCTTAGGGATTGTTTTATTATACTGATTCCGTTTCAGCCACTTTTACCCCGTCATTTCCCTATTATACTTCTTGCTCTCTCTAAATTTCAGGCCTATCATATATGTATATATACATATACATACATACACACACACACACACACACACACACACACATATATATATATATATATATATATATATATATATATATATATATATATATATATATATATATCATATATATATATCCTATGTATGTAACGGTTTTGCATTTGTATTTACATAATTTCATATCCATAAATAATTGTATTACCTTTTTCTCGATACATATATATATATATGTATATATATATATATATATATATATATATATATATATATATATATATATATATATATATATATATATATATATATATATATATGGAATAGCATTACAGTAGCATGTGTTCCTGCCTTCCAGACGGCGTGTGCAAAATGTACAACGTAGGAGACGACGCCACTTCCGGGAACAAAAGACTCTTCCGCCCTCCGACCGGACTCGCTAACATCGCTGCCAACAAGCCTGTAACTGCCTCCCTTCATTATTCATCAGCGTGTGTATATATACATATGTGTGTATTTGTGTGTATGTTACTCACGATGTGCGTTTATTTTCTTTCTTTCTCTTTCTTCTTTTTTTAGCTTTCTGGCAGAAGACATTGTATAATCACATGGGTGAGGCTTCCAAAGAGAGTGTATATGGCGTTCCGCTCAAATGACGGAATTAATTCATCCTTCTGTTTTTGCAGTGTTATATATCACTCAAATGTAAAGTAAGTAGCTTGCAATTTTCGAGAGGCGAGGGGCACATACTCTGCCTTGAAGATTCAATAAATGGTGTAAGAAAGGAATTTAGACATGTTCTCCATTGTCTAGCATACTAAAATATCCTTCGTGAGCTGCTTTCCTCTTTACATTATCGCATAGACTTGTTTACAGCTTACATAAATGTAGCTTGCGGGCTATTTTGATAATTCATTCTGGAAGTATTCTCTCCATTTCGGTATCAGTTACCATTTTGGAAATCTCTTCTTGTGATTCAATTGCATTTCTTAAATTTCCTCTTTTACAAAGCACAGGTGGTGGCATTTATAAGTGTATGGTGTTATGGGAAATCATACAGTATTACGAGAGCTTAATAAACAAAGAGAAAAAGCAGGAAAATAACATCAATAAGTGCTTGATGTACCGCATAAAGGCATCTATGCAATATATCTTTCCTATGTATATAATTTGAGTACATATTGCATATATATGTGTATATGCTACATGATATTTCATGTGACGTTTGGCAGCTTGATATTGTACGACTGCAAGAGGAGCGCTCTCTCACGTGTCCGGCTTGACGATGTAAACTCTACTCTGTTTACTGTTCTACAAAAACATTTCTACACTGGTAAAGAGTTTACATATCATCACTGTGGAGTTTCTACATCCACACGATATCAAGGAATTCTGTATGACTTAATATAATGTGGGCATTTAAGTTAGGTCAAAAGATAATCATTATTACATATAAATCATATGCCACTCATAATATAAGTGCATATTACAATTCTGCCGCAAGTCATGCAAATTTATCACATCTCATACATGTTTTTTTCCATGCATAAACACGCGGGAATGATCAATGCACATAGCTTCTCACCTTTATTCTTTGTAAGCATATACATACAAATTAAATCAGAGACCGGTATTAGGAGTGAAAACTATACCTGCATTGCTATGAGAAGTAGATACAGTGTACTCCTGTGACTGCGGTTGACTTCTCGTACAGACCTCCGGAATACAAATGCTTCGTAAGTGATTATTTTCCATTCGTCATGCAGCATCTTTCTTTTCGATTCCACACTTCTTTCCTAAGGTCACAGCCGCCTTTGGTCAGTGCTTGAAGTATTCCTTTGAGTCCATCTGCTTCATCGTTTCATCTATGTCGGCCAGTTCTGATGCTGATGCTTCACTTTGCTTTCACATTGCAGTGTGAAAGAGCGAGCCAACGACTGCGACAGACTGACCTTATACCACTCCTTATATGGGCAGATGTACGCCTGGTGGAACGTGGACTTGGGTTACCCGGTCTCCATTCACGTCATCCGTCTCTATCCTTATGCTGGGACCCAGTATGCTTTGAACCGTTTTCACGATGTCGAGGTTTGTTTTAAAAGGGGTTCCAACTGGGTTATTTGTACTGCCTACCTGTTAATGACATTACTGTTCCATTTATGATCACTCCTAAATTTTAACATAATTGCTGCTGTTGCTGTTACCATCATTATCACCATCACCTTCATCCTGTCATTTTTATTGTGGTTGCTGTTATGATTATCATTGTTTTGACCTCAGCCAAGGAGGTTACATGTTTAGTAGCGCTGATTAGTTTGTTAGTTGTTTAGCGGGAGAACTCAAAAAGTTATGAGCCGATTTTTATTTTTTTTTACCGGATGTGTTTCTGATCTGAATCCAGGAATTTTTTAAAGGATCTCATCAGTTACCCCCATCGCTTTGGCAATAGAGGTAACGTATTCTTATCATTGCCCTCATTGCATCCGCCAAAGAGGTTACATTTACGCACGTCATCAATGATTTTGATATAATTCTTCAAGTGTGAATATTTAGATTGCATCAGTGACGTTATTGGTTTGGTGGAGGTATGCGCTCTCTGAGTGCTTCTAGTTTCTTATAACAATTATTACCTCCAGGTGAGCGTGGGAATGACGCCTGCCGAAGGGGGGGATGCTTCAGCTTACACTGTTCTCGGTCTGTTCGTCGGACCATTAAACGTCAACATCAACTGGTTAGTATTTACATTTGTCTATGTCTGTTTAATATACTTGTATCATCATTGTTGTGCTTTTTGGTTAGTGTTTCTATCTCTCCCTGTCTCCCTGTCGCCCTTTCTGTTTTTCTATCACCTCTGCACTTTCTCACTGTCTATTTTCTTCATACCCTCTGTTTTTCTATCTGCCTTAATCTCCGTCTTTCGCTTTCACTGCTCTGTTCCTCTCTACCGGTATCCCAACTCACTCATACAAGTCCTTCCTTTACAGCTGCAGCGTCAACTTCTCTCTTGGCTCTCCTGTATCGGCTCGCTACGTTCACGTCCGGCTCACCACCGCTAACTTTAAGGCTGAGGATTACCTCGTCATTCATGAAGTTGAGGTTTGGACTCCGGAATTCTAGATTAAGAATAAGATTAAAGATCAACATTTGTCAGTGGAGGTACCTAGTCACACATTCATATGCATACATGGACACATAGGCACATCGGTACACCCACCTAAAATAACTATACACACGCATAGAGAGAATCGTGTAACAAATAGCTATACTACGTAATCGTAGTTAACCAGCGAATAATTGGTGACAGACGCATCAATATAATATTCAATACTGTCCACTAAAGTTAGAATATAATCGACATATCACAACAGTGGCTAGATTGCTAATGATTTAACATCTTATAAAAATATAATTTTCCTTTTTCAGAGAAAGAAATTAATGAGACTGATCACCGAGAGAAAGTAAAGCTCCTTAATTATCCGCAATTATAACTAGTTTATCAGACTACAAAAAGGATAGAAAAAAATACTAAACGTGGAACCCCCATTTGTGTATATACATTTTGTATATAACATTCTTGCGTATGTTCGTGATATTCTTTGTTTGGAAGAATATCACGAAGTCGCTGAAGTATTCAGCTAGCCACACTAAAAAATCCAAATATTTAATTCATAAACCCTCAGAAATGTTGCAGTCTGTGAAGGATCTCCCGAGAACAGTTCTCATCCTTTTGGCGATTCTAAACCCCGAATGGATTGCATAATTTGGTTCCGTATTTGATTGTCGAGAAAGGCAGAAGAACCATTCAATTTTAGAATGTTCGCTAATTGCTTCAAATAACCAGATATTGAGCACCATACTCCCGGCATTTAATTTCCAGAGCACCAAGGGCTATGGTTACTTTGTGTATAACAGTATAGAGCTGCCTTGAGTATAATTTCACTTTAATCGTTTGCATTGCAATTGTATACTGGAACTGGCAGCTGTATTTAGTCGCTTCACAATTGACATTGTAAGTAACAACTTGATATTCATAGAGCTACCGACTGCATTTCATCACTATCTTTCACTTTACATCATTGGTTTAAATATATGTAAACAAGTGGAGGGTGTGGAGGTTGGTGGGATGAAAGGGGACTTTGCTTGCTGGTTTACTGGGGGAGGAAAAGGTGTGACCCCACGAGAGACCCCATGCCCCGGGTGCTGAGGCGGAGAGAGATCCACCTTGTCCAGTAACTGTTTCTGTTCTTATGTCTGCTTGGTCTGTCCCCGGTCTCCTGACGAGACGTCCTTATATCCAGCGACTCCTGTCCTGGGCAGGTGCCTGCTTTTGATTTTGGGGGTGTCAGTTCTTCCAGCTGTGACAAAGGGGGCGAGTTCGCTGGAATTGCTCGAGGGGGAGAAGGTGCTGGGCAAGTAAGGCTTGGGCGTGGTTGGTGTGATCAGCTGTTTTCTCTGGACCAGGACAGGAATGTACAGCTTCCGTTTCGACCATGGACGGATGTGTATTGTTGACAATATATATATATATAGATAGATAGATAGATAGATAGATAGATACACATATATATATATATATATATACATATATATATATGTATATATATACATATATATATATATATATATATATATATATATGTATATAACATATATATACATGTATATATATGTATATATATGTATATATATATATATACATATATATATATATATATATGTATATATATATACATATATATATATATATGTATATATATGCATATATATAAATATATGTATATATATACATATATATATATATATATATATATATATATATGTATGTATGTATGTATGTATATATATATATATATATACATATACATATATGTATATATACATATATATATATATATATATATATATATATATATATATATATATATGTGTGTGTGTGTGTGTGTGTGTGTGTGTGTGTGTGTGTGTGTGGGTGTGTCTGTGTATATATATATATTTATATATATATATATATATATATATATATATATATATATATAAAATATATATATATATATATATATATGTATATATATATATATATATATATGTATGTATGTATAACTATTAGCTTTGGGGCGATTTTGATTTGTTTCTCAACCGTGGGCATTAAAATTTTGAAATCTATCCAGTCCTTTGTGAAGAAGTAAATCGAAACAATTTGATAAACTAAAAAATTCCTAGACAGGAGAACTGTCACACATCTGAAGATAAGGAATCCACAATTTTGATTTATCAATAACGAAATGAGGCGCAGCTCATGTTGGTAACCCTGAACCTTCCCTGATGACTGGAGGCCTTGAGAACGACTGTGAATAAGACCTTTGTATCATAATTTAATGACTGATTACTTAAAATTATCATTAGCGGCAAGTTTTTGTGCAATGATATTTTACTTCTACTATATGAATATGGTAGTGAATGTCATATGTGACGTACCAGGAATCATTTAGGAAGTAGGCTTTTTGTATTTTGCTCCGTGTGATAATAGTAAGACACTATGTTTGTGCACATTTTATTATCAACTTGTTTAATACTATATGTAACCAAATAAAGCTCAAATTTATGTTTATGCTTTCCACGTTATCAAGGTATATGTGGTGGTGGTGTGGGAGGCTTATGTTAAAATTCATACCTCTCACCAGGATAACTTTCAGACTTCCAGTCGTGTGCTCCATATCACTACAGATCCTAGTTTCTCTTATGTAACTTTGCCAGTTATTCTAATGTCTACTGTGTTCGAGGATAAGGATATAGATCTGTATGAAATAAATAAATAATTATGATTTTGTTATCCTACCTTCTACGGTAATTGTGTTACTATAGGATATATTTTTTGAAGGATGATATTAAAACCTGATAATATTTTTTTCTCTCCTCCACTATGTGTCTGTATCTAATGGGAATATATAAAGCATAATCAATATATATATGCATTTTCTTGATAAATCCTTATAAATCAAAATGAAAAAAAAATAGCTGATCTTTCAGGAATTATCTACAAACCCGTTTACGACATAATGAATATATTAAAAATAACGATAATGAGAATGAATGATAATGATAACAGCAACAATTACAATATTGATGACAGTAATGATAATGAGAATAATGATGAACATAATGAAAATGAGGATGGTAATGGTGATAATAGATGTAATAACAAT
>NC_091561.1:28578781-28582528 GCF_042767895.1 Penaeus vannamei | reverse complement strand
TGATGATAGTTGTGGTGATGGTGGTGGTGGGCAGTGGTGGGTGTGGTGTTGGTGGTGGTGGTGACGAGGAGAAGGAGGGGGGAAGGGAGAATGTAACAGGGGGTAGCCGCCCCCTATCTCCCCCTATCCCTTTCCGTTGGCCCACACCCCACCCTCCCCCGCCCTCCCCTCCCTCCGCAGGAACCCCGAGGCCCCCGCACGCGAGGCGACAATGCCTCCGCATTCATACCCGAGTTCGCAGCCATCACCGCAGGGGCCCGTGCTCGGGACCAAATTCACGCGCATAAAACACCGAAAACAACACTCCGAGGACAGCGTTTAATGGACGAAAGACGCCACTTCCCCCCCCCCCCCTCTCTATCTATTTACAATATCATAGTATCAAAACCGTCTATTCAATAATTTCAATGCTAGCATAATACCATTAGTTGATCCTAAAAAAAAACACTAGCAATCGTCTTGATCAGTATTGGAAATCTTATAGCTCATCAACAACAAAAGCAACACGAAGGACTGAACAAGCAAGGGAACATTACAAACTCATCTCGCCGCCCCCTTTCACATCGCGCTCCCTTTGGCGTTCTCGAGGGCCAGCTCGGAGCACAAGGTCTCCTCCTCCACCCTGCAGGGCAAAAACCCTTCGCTCTGCTGAAGTCAAGCATCCGGCATTCATTCCCGTCAACAAGAAAGTTGATTCGGGGTCTCGGGCACTTTCCCGTCGTCCTCTTTACGAAAAGTCAGATTTTGTGAACACCTACATTCGTATGTGCGTACGTGCACATGGATATTACGACGTATATACGAATATGTACCTGTATGTACATCTATACCACGTCCTAGCGTGTGCGTAAGGAAATTAACAAAGAAAAAAATAAGAAAGATAGAGATAAATAAATAGATGTGGGTAGACAAACAGACAGGCAGAAGGATAGATAATAGACACAGAGGGGAGGGGAGAAAGATATCTAGCAATTTAGAAAAATGGGAACATGAGGTTGTAAAATATATCAATCATAATAATAACTATCATTATTATTTTCATCATTATCATCATTATCATAACAATGGCAATAACATTAGTAATGATTATCATTATAATAATATCAATCATAATAATAAAATAATACTAATACTAATAATAACAATGATAATAATAACACTAGTTCTTTTAAGAAAAAAGTAACCCAAAAATACGATGAAGCAAAACAAGAGTGACAGACGCGCGCGAGAGATATACCACAGACAGTCAGATGGCCGGCCAGCCATCCAGCCAGACAGACGGACAGACGGACGGGCAGACGGACCAAGAGAAGAGTTTCTAGGTACAGATGAATGGGTTCAAGTGGCGTTCCATTGGCGGGTTGGCGTGACAAGTTAATCACCCGGCAGTTCCTGGAAGACGACAATCAGCTGCACGGAAACCCACACCACGCCCCACCCCCTCCGCACCCCTCCTCCACCTTCTAATCCTACTCCCCATGCGTTATCCCCTTCCCTGCCCCCCCCCCCCCTCTCTCTCTCTCTCTCTCTCTCTCTCTCTCTTTCTTCTTTCTTCTTCTCTTTCTTTCTTTCTTTTTCTTTCTCTCTTCTCGTTCACTCGCCGCCTTGTTTTTCCTTTTTTTCTCCATATTTGTGGACGATGAATTCGCACGATTTTTTTTTTTTTTTTTTTTTTTTTTTTTTTTCAAATCCTCCTCGTCTAAACCGCACTTCTAACCTCGGTTAATAATTCCCCGCCCTTTCTATGTTACTTCTCGTCTTCCTACAATTTCCATGTTCCTCGTAGCCGCCTCAACGCCGCTTTTCCCCGCGTGCGAATTTCCCCGCACCTGCCCCTCTCTCTCCATCTGCGTGGCTCACGTGGATCTGCATTCACAAACGCTACGCGGCGCAGGATAAAAAAATGCATGAGAGTGTCAAGCACAATCTCGTCAGAGAGAGAGAGAGGGGGGGAGGGAGAGAGGGAGAGGGAATAGGAGAGGGAGAGGGAGAGGGAGAGGGAGAGGGAGAGGGAATGGGAGAGGGAGAGGGAGAGGGAGAGGGAGAGGGAGAGGGAGAGGGAGAGGGAGAGGGAGAGGGAGAGGGGAGAGGGAGAGAGAGAGAGAGAGAGAGAGAGAGAGAGAGAGAGAGAGAGAGAGAGAGAGAGAGAGAGAGAGAGAGAGAGAGAGAGAGAGAGAGAGAGAGAGAGAGAGAGAGAGAGGGGCGGAGAGTAGACAAAATAATAAGCACAAACCCGTAAACTGCGATCAGTTTAACGTATTCCGCCAGTTCTCCCGAAGTGCTTGGTCACAGTGAAACCCGGAATACACGTGTCTTGTGAACGATTCGTTCCTTGGAGTTTTCATCCCGTCTCCGTGGTACCATGCTACCATCAAGGTCTATATAAATACTTGTATAGAATTGCGCTACCATGACCTGCAACTCCATCCTCGCGGGTCGAACGCCTGGATGGGTCGTCTGGAATCAAATATTTACACAAGCACACTAGAAATAGGAATTAGAAAGTGAAGAGAACGGCGAATGCATGAGCCACTTATGGTTCTGTCGTCGAGGCGAAGACGTCCTCGCTCACGCCCAGACGAGGCCTCCGCTGCGGCCGGACCGGGGAGCGGCGCACCGCCCAACGCCGCCCACCAATTACAAGACGAAAAAACATTTGTTAAGAATAAAGCTTGAGCAAATTTTTACTCAAAGGGCACCATTTCCTATAGATGTGCGTACAAAGAGTAGCAAGTATATATACGACAGAAGGACTGAGAAGGCGAGCACATGCATGCAATGAAAAAGAAAACCTCAAACACTGCGCCTTCCAGATGGCTCTGTGCCGACACTTTCTACATCTTCAATCCCCCCCTCCCAGCATGCCCCTATCCCCCCCAGCCCCTCTCTCCCCCGCCCGCCTGGCCAAGCGACAACTCGGCGCAAACCCGCACCCCGTGGCCTGCACCCGAGGCCCCAGCGAGACCCATGGCCTCGTTCCTTTGTTCCATCCTCTATTCATATAAAACGTTGCTCTTTATAATAATTTTTATTTCTGTTTTATCTCCTGCTGGCTACATTGGAACCTGTACGCCAGCGTGTTTCCGGCCGCCCGCGGCTCATCCATCACAATCACTCCTCGCGACGCCCGCCCTTGCACTCCGCTCCGCCGTTCCAGCCTACAACGGAAGTAATCTCCGACTGCGCAAGGGGGATGGGCACGGCAGTATGAGAATATTCAAGAATAAATAAATAAACAAATCAAAATAGACATGCATGCATACATAGTGTATACATCAGCATGTATAAGTATGTATGTATGTCAGACAGACAGACACAGACACACACACACACACACGACACGCCGAGAATATACAAGCGTGTGTGTATTTGTTTGTGCAACCTCATTCCTTTTCTGCAATTTACGTCCATCTATTCTCCTCGAGTCCTTCACCCTTCACCTCTCCCGCGATCTGTCACCGGGGCCGCGCCTGTCATTATCCCGAGGGCGACCGGCCGATGCTATCTCCCGCGCACGAAGCTTTCTCTCCCTGTCTCCGCACACTAAGAGGGGGGGGGAGTTAGGGAGGGAGGGCGAGTAAAAGTAATGGTAAGACAGAGGGAGAGGAGATAGTGAGGAGAAGGAGAGGAGGGAAGGAAGCAAGGATGGAGAGAAAGCAGAGAAGGAAGAAGGGAAGGAGAGAGCAGAGAAGGAAGAAGGGAAGGAGAGAGAGCAGAGAAGGAAGAAGGGAAGGAGAGAGTGCAGAG
>NC_091561.1:28561281-28563781 GCF_042767895.1 Penaeus vannamei | reverse complement strand
CCAGAAACCGTGAGTGGCAGAAGGAAACGCGAGGGCGCGGGTAATGAGAGGCTCGGGCATTGTGTCGCCGTGGGGTAATTATGCCGGATTGTTATTACGCGATAAACATCACAATTAATTGCAAATATGCAACGAATCCACACCTTCTCGCAACATGCACAAGGGGAAAAGAAATGTATACTATGAAATGGCAGAAAGACGAACAGCAGCATCTAATAAGTGTCGCCATATCAACAATAATACTGCATATGCAAATGAAGTCTGTGAGTCAAAGACAATAACAGCGCAATAAAAATATTGATGCTTAATAGAAAGTAAAGGTAAACATTATGATAGTTTATATCAATATCAGCTTAGTGCTGCAGAATTCGTGTTCATAATGGGACTGGCAATGCATAAAAAGAGAAATCATTACAATAATACAATCGACAATCTGCATCATTCTCCTCATCATTATCAGGCGATATTATCGCGACGGTTGAACCGAAGACCGTGCAAAATCAACAATAAGAACTAAAACAACAAACACAAACAACGGGCAATTCGCACGCGAAACCCGTGGCGAGAACGGCAGCCTCCCCGATAAAAGGGAAATAACAACACGGAGAATAACGCGCGTGACACGGCGGCGGCGAGGAGAATGACGCGATAAATCCCCGCACGGACGTAACATCGCCCAAAAAGGACATCATAAACCGAGTCTCTTGTGACGTGACTTCCTCCTCCAAGGCGCGCCAAGGCCGTCCTCGTGCCACGCTGACAATGGCAATGACACCGACGCTGACTCACCCAGAGACACACTGCGCCGAGCCGAGATCAAACGGTTCATTTCCACCACTTCGTCCTGCTGCTCACACACACAAAAACGCACCAGAGGGATCGCTGACGACTACTAACGCCGAAACAGAAGCATCCGACGCCGACAAATAAATAAAGCCAAATAAAATCCCTCGCAGAACGACCGGAAGTGAAAAACAAAAACAAACCGACAGCTTTTCAACACACCTATAACAGATTGGTAATCAAATGCATTATAACATTAAGGTACATTACGTCTTTTATTGTTATCCTAAGTAGCGGTGTCATGACTTGTAAATGCAAGATGCTAATGGGAAATAATATTATCCTCTAATTACAACAATCAACGTAATAAGAAACTCTTATCATATAGTCTCGACAATTACAATAAATCATAAAGCAATCACGGTGCTGCTACCGGTTATAATAACAATAAGGAACAATAAAAAAAATCGGGGGGAAAAATACTTTCGCGCACAGATATTCCAAGAAATAAACACAACAATAACATTACAAACGAAAATTCTCATCATCAATTTCAGAAAACGACAAAAACAACAAGACCCGCAAGGGCAAACCACTAAACCTTCTCTACAAAGAAATTCAAAACAAGTCCACAAACCGACTACGACCAGGTAACCGACAGGTGGGCAGGGGGAGAGGGAGAAGCAGGGGAGGGGGGGAAGAGGGAGGGAGAAGGAGGGGGGAAGAGGAAGGGAGAAGCAGGGGAGGGGGGAGGAAGAAGGGAGTGAGGGAGCCCGAGGATTTACAAATCATATCACAATTGATCGTAAATCCCTGTAAGCTATCATGTCGACCTTCGTACACTCCATTGGAGAGAGAGAGAGAGATAGAGAGAAAGAGAGAAAGAGAGAAGGAGAGAAAGAGAGAAGAGTAAGAGAGAAGAGAAAGAAAGAAGAGAGAGAGAGAGAGAGGAGTAGAGAGAGAGAGAGAGAGAGAGAGAGGAGAGAGAGAGTGAGGAGCTGAGAGTGAGAGTGAGAGAGTGAGAGTGAGAGAGTGAGAGAGAGAGAGAGAGAGAGAGAGAGAGTGAGAGAGAGAGAGTGAGAGTAGAGTGAGAGTGAGAGTGAGAGTGAGAGTGAGAGTGAGAGTGAGAGTGAGAGTGAGAGTGAGAGTGAGAGTGAGAGAGAAACATCTTAATATCCACAAAAGAAAATATGAATGAATAGGCAATAAAGCGAATGAAATGGCGGTAGTCACTGAAGAAGTTGACGAGGGGGATAAAGAGAGAGAAGAAAAGGGAGAGAATGAAGAAAGAGAAACGTACACGAAAGAGAATAGCGGGGACACCAAACATCGGGGAGTCACAAGCAGACAGGCTATTAAAAAAGACAACCGCCTCCCCCCCATTCCCTCCGTCCCCTGTCCATCTCCGGCGACGGCAATCGTTAGCGATAATGGGCGAGAATAAGGAAACGGAGAAACAGACAGAGGACGAGGGCGAAAAAAGGGCTCGTATAGCACCTTGCCTAACTGTAACTTCCGGCGGGAGGAGAACGAGCGACTCCAACGCGTCAATAGAGCAACAGATGGAGGGGGAGAAGACGAAGGGAAGGAGAGAGAAATCTCAAGCTTGGCAGACGGAAATACACAGCGAATGCACGAGGGCCTAAGTGTGTTTCCATGGCAAAGGGGCTGCAAGGAGCGAGGCCAGAGCCAATCCCCCCCCCTCCAAACGGACCTC
>NC_091561.1:28516281-28518781 GCF_042767895.1 Penaeus vannamei | reverse complement strand
TTTCATCATATATCAATTTCAACATCACTACTTCTAAGAAGCAGCAATGTAGCAACATCATGCATAGTTGCAACTTAATTCATTTTCCTTTGCAAAATGAATTAAATGATTGCTTGTGAATCAACATTCCATCTTTGTACTAGTATAGAGAAACTGTTCAGAAGTGACAGGTAGTAATTAACTTGATTAAAGACTTAATCAAGCACTCCCATAAATGACAAAAGAAATGAAAACAAAGCAACTTACAGCTCTTGAAATCTAAATTGTGCATTTTTGTAGTAAATAAACAATGAACATGTGAAATCTTTCTTTTTTTCAATTTTGGAACATTACTTGAAGGAATTTCAGCACACAGCACAGTTAAAGAATGAGAAAAGAAATGATGGGGTATAATAAAAAATGCAATAGGAAAGATCAATTTTCCAATTGCAAAACAATTAATAGTTCCTTTGTGGATAGTATCTGAATACCTTTTGCAATTGCAGAATACTTTTCAAATTGCCAATATAAAACTAACAGGTACTAAGGATTTTTTTAAATAAAACTAACTGGTACTAAAGAAAATTGTTCTGGGCAGTCCCCCAGGTTGGCCCTAGGATGAGCTACTCATAGGGCTCTTACTTAAACTTCCACCAAGTAACCAAAAAAAAAAAAAAAAAAAAAAGAAAGAAAAAAAAAAAGAAGTAAATAATCATAACCTAGACTTTCTTAAATAAAAGTGGAACCAATGTTCTGAAAGTTAAGTGTATAATTTCAAAACTGCTTTGATTCAATAATTTTCATCAGGAATGCCAGGGCATTACAAAATTTCCTCATCGACTTCTGAGGAGACAAGGATCTACTGATTGAATTTCATCACAAGCCATCCAAGCAATGACAATTACCTGTTTGGCTTCTTGCATCATGAACTTCATTCTCACTTTCAAGTGTATGGGCTTCCCCTTAACCTTATGATGACATGGCCTGAATTTTTTATGATGTGATATTATGCACCAGTCTACACTTTGTGGCTAGGACTAAGCTGTATCCAGCCTGCCCACCTGTTGCAAATTATGATGTGTATATACATCATAGGCAATTACATCATGACGGTATAACTGTACCTGGAATTGCTCTCAAATTCCCTCAAGTTCGAAGGTCAGTCAGAGCCTATATGTAAACTTTTTTTTTCCTTATCACACCACTTTTAATCTGAGCACATGGGGTCAAATGAGGAAAGATTTGTTCCTTTTTTCTCTTTCTACCAATCATATTCTTACATACTTTTAAATCAATTTATGAAGTGTCAAGTATATCACTTATGTAGATTACTACTCAACATTTAGTGAAAATTCCACCTGGCTAGTCAATACAGCATGATAAATATGGACAACGTTCATGTGTATGACTAATACACAAATAACTAAAAAATAGTAAAGAAGTAATGCTTTACTAAGGATTGATTCAAGAGTGCATGTTTGTATTAGTTCATATTTCACATAGTTTGTTCATACAGCTTCTCATTTTTTTCCAAGGTGTCAGATCTCAAATGAGCAGCATTATCAGTGGTGCTGTAATGCAAGTGTCAATGAAAGCCATTCTTTCTTTCTTAAATGTGTTAAAATGGGCGAAAAGATAATAGCTACTATAAATTGATTTATTTGAATAATTCAATTATACTTTTGAAGTATACTTCTATCATTCATTTTTGATACTGTTTGTCTTATAATACATAATTATTCTGCTATTATGTATTGTACCTAATGTAATTATTGAAAAATCTTCCCTTTTATTTACATTCATTATTTAATAAAATGATCTTCTGTTTCACCATATAAAAAGTTAGTAAAAATCTAAAAACAAGTTTAAGAGGCAAAAAGTCTTTAAACAATTGCTAAATAATCACCATTGCAGTACACGGGAAATAGATCTCACAGATCACACCATCAATTTCTTTCTCTGTAATTGATGTTACTCATTTATGTAATATTCTCTAAGTTTTCAGTGTGCATGACTACATCTAATCAAAATATATCAAATTTCCTTCTGTGTCATTCATATACACAAAGCTTCTGCTTTGCTGACAAAATCAACAGTAAATTTATCAAACAGAACATGATAAGCAAAAATAGTTACCATGTTTTCCCTGTGTAAGTAGTAATTCCACTTATGTACACCTGGACTACTGACCACAGCAACATATATTGTATTCAGGCACCATCTAACATTCCACTCCCTATCAACTTCAATTCACTTTTCTGTATATTTCAGTAATCACTACATCATATCAATCATCTTACATCAGATATTTTCATGTTCAATGTTGAGTTATACCTTTACATTATAGAAACACATAAAATTAAAAGATCAATGAATTTACATAAATATGGAAATAATTCAAATCTTCACACTCTCCAAATCTTTGATGTGCCATTCAATGTATCAATCATATCAACTTTACAAATTTTACAAGACTATAAACAGATTTAAAGTATTCTTGCTTTTTTATCTATCTATCTAT
>NC_091561.1:28496281-28498781 GCF_042767895.1 Penaeus vannamei | reverse complement strand
GTTGTTTCTTTTCAATATTTATTAGATACTGTCTGAAATTCTTGGTAATTTTTCACAAACCCTTTGCATAGCCGATCACAATGATTTTGGTATCGATGGATTCCTCTCACCCTCTAGTACATATATGTGTATGAATAATGCTGTGGAACCATCAAATCCCCACATTCTTGGCCTTGATAGCAGGAGAGGGCATGAAAGGTACCAAGGAAATTACAGGGTAAAATATGAATAATACAAACTGATTCAGTCACTATAAAGTCTAATCAAACCTCTGCCCAATAAAACAATGAATCATCTACACATGCACAGCAGGATAGAGTATCGGAAAGACTTGACATTGGGCGCTCCCATATGTTGGTCACATATTCTACCCTGTCGTGAAGACATGGAGGATTTTTTTGTCTTTCACTGCAGAGGTTGGGGGTGGCAACACCAAGGAGGGGTGTTGTAGGGGGCACGGTCCCTTATATTAGACAACATAGTGACCGATTCTGTATATATTTTCAATCTTTTATCCCATAATTTCCCTAGTATCTTTCATGTCCTCCCCTGCTATCAGGTTCAAGATGGTCACTAATGGTAGGTTTCTGTGGCATAATTTTAATATATTTGGATAGTAGAGAGTGAGACGAATCCATCTATATCAAAATCGTCATGATCAGTTTTGCAAAGTCTTCTGTAAAATTACCAAATGGAATACATGCCATTATTTTCAGATGCATCATAGCAAGCAACACTAATGTATGGGCTGCGATGTGTGAGCAAAGGGCATTTGTGGTGTGAGCAACAGCGATAGTTTTTCATCAAAGTAGTAGACCTGCCTCTGGTAACTTCATAATTACAAGATTGCTATTCATGTTTGTCTTTACGCACTGTCTATTGTTATGGCAGCTGTAATCAGCACCAACTGCACTAGTGCTACAGCAGTGCCTTTTGTGCATGCGCATGCATGCTCAAAAGCCAAAAAGAACTTCCAGTCTCCAATTTGAATTCACTGAGATGGTGTATCACTGTGTTCATGGCGGAAGGGACCACAAAAGCCGTGGAGATAGGAAAAGGCCTCATCAAACTGTTAAAGTAATCCTAGTCTTGGTGGATGGGGAATTTAACCGATCCTTGTCCTCAGGAGGCGCCATTTGAGTTGCTCATTCCTCTGCAGCTCTACTTGTATACAGCTGCATAAATAAAGTTACAATGCCATGGTCATTAGGGGTATAAGTACATTATTGACTGCACAGTACCATGTAGAGTTTGGTTTGCGTGGGGAACATGTTCCCAGCACAAATGCAGTTCTCGGGTAACTTTCCGCACACACAAAGCGTTTTAAGCAGGGAAAGTTCTTGCCTGAAATCTCAAGCGTTTTTCTTGCTAACTTAACCATTTCGCTTGCTTTCTCAAGCAACCTCCGTAGATGGCTTGACTTGCGCTTGCGAAGTCAAGCGGTGTACCGTCACCATAGCAACAGCGTCGGCTGCGTACCGTACTGGTCACGATCCTTCGAATGCGGGCGTTGACCAGGAACTCCGCTTAATATCTTATCAGATAAATAATTTTTTTACGGTATCTGATTCTGTAATTTTCTTAAAATCATATTCAAAGAAATTGAAATTAACAGAAAACGAAAGGAGATAATGGAGATTATGGGAATAAAAAGTTTTACTTATGAATAATAAATAATTATAAGACGAACAATTTTCCTCTTATTGTTAAATTTCTCGTCTTTCTAAATCGAGAATATATCTGCTATTTTATGAAATAAAGAATATTTCAAGTGAAAAAGTCTGAGAAATTCTAGCAACATTCTTCTGTTGATATTATATTCGATGATTTGTTATATTTAACCTCATAAAATCGGATATATGGGAATGGGTAGGCCTATATTTTAATTCAGGGATATTCATTTGTTTTGATAACGCGTCAGAATGAAATGGCTGTCAATCGGAAGTGTGTGTCATTGTTTTAGAGGCACTTTATATGAATATAGGAGAAAATATAGTGCTTTGTTAAGATGTTTGGGTAGATTTATTTACTTCTCTGCCATCTTGATGCGGCGCTAGTTTGTCAGTTGTTTTGAATTGCGCGCTCAAACTGTTACCAACCGCAGGTGAAATAAACTCCACCCTCGACTTGTGCATAAGTTATCTCTTTCCGAGATTGTTGGTGGGAATATTGCCTTTAAAACCCAAGTATGTATATTTCGTGTGTTATTTTGATATTTCTATGCTCATCAAAGACTGTTATGATTTGTACTTTATAAAAAGACATTTCCACATGTCTGGCATCACTGAAGAGGGCCTGTCTGCCTTGGAAAGCATTTTAAGCAGGGAACGGTACAGCGCTTGGCAAGAATTCTTGCCAAGCGCTCCCCTGCTTAAAACGCTTTTAGTTCTTTTTTAACCCAGTAACAACAGGTGTCCCACGAGAGAGAGAGAGAGAGAGAGAGAGAGAGAGAGAGAGAGAGAGAGAGAGAGAGAGAGAGAGAGAGAGAGAGAGAGAGAGA
>NC_091561.1:28478781-28491281 GCF_042767895.1 Penaeus vannamei | reverse complement strand
CGAAAGCGAATGATTTCGTAGAACGAAATATATGATGCAGGTTCCCAATCTTGTATTTAGCTCTTCAAAAGGTTCATTTTCGATAAGGCTTTGAGCGAAACGCTGATTGATTAATGGTACTTGTTCTCTTTTATTAGATAAAACATATTTACGGGTATAAATCAACATTCACACTTTGCGTATCTTAAATGTTTTCATGGGCGCTGACATGAAACTCAGGCTCAGAAACTAATGCTACATTGCTTCAAACCCGATAACGTGAGATAATCTCAATTAAACAAGAGAAAGTAATTTCACTTCAGCCTAATATGTACTGTGTCGAAGGTACTTCATGAAACACCAGAAAAGCGAACCGTTTCCCTGGCGTCCTGCGTTTGATGTACAGCGTGTGGAGTGATCCGCAAGGGACACACGAAAAGCAAACAGTTCTCCGCGACGCCCTTCGGCCCACAAATCTGGCCGCAGCCAACCGCGACCGGATGCAGAGTCTACGAGGAACATTCAATCGGCGACCGCAGAGCTACCAAATACACGGCCACTTCACTTGAGGCTTCATCGTTGCCAGACGAAACACTAGCCGGCTGGGCTGTGCAGTGACGATCAGTTGTAAACCAGTGAGAGCGTTGATGAAAGAGAGCAAATTAAGGTGAATGTACTATATAGGGAGAGATTTGAGGTTTGGGTTAAGTATATTTCAATTAGCAATGTAAGACAATATATACCTTGCAACTCTTACCATGCGAATGTTGACATAAGATAGATAAAGGATAATAAACAACTGTAATTATACAGGTGGAATAAGTTACAAAGTTGAACAGAGGAATAACAGAAGCTGTGACTGTAATGTCGATAGGATAATGATAAGTGAGTAATAAGAACAAATGGATCAATACACTGTCCTGCAAACAATAACAAAGATACATAACGATAACGGTAACAGCAATAATAATTAAAGTAGCATTTTCTTATCGCCAGATATCAGATGAAACGAGGGCAGGAAGTTACCTTGAAAAAAAAACATCATCCCCGGTAAGAAAGCGATTTGGCTGTTAAGAGGAATGACGATGACTCGCTTCTGAAGATCACTCACTTATGAGGATCGCTCACTTGTAAACATTTGGGCTCTTTTGTCAGGCTACGACGTATTAATAATAACGGTGAAGTTGGCAAAGTAGTAATGGAGTTGAGACTACGATCCCCCGTTGTTTAGGCGATGGTGATTCTAGTCACAGTCGTCAACAATGAGCGATAGATCATGTCACCCGAACGGAATCAGATGAATTATCCAGAAACAAGAGGGAATGAAAAGGAAAGACTCGTGGGAGGGAAGTCCTTGAACGTATCTCAATAAGAGACATGAAAAGTCAGGAAACGAAATGTCGAAAAAATAATAATGATCATAAAATAAGAGTAACATGGATAATTATGATAACAATAGTATTAATATTAATGACAACGGTAATAACAATACGAAAAATGGAAATAAAAAGAGGAAAGAAGAAAGGAGAGGATGAGGAGGCAGAGGAAATCTGAAAGGAGAGGAGGAGGAGGCAGAGGAAATCTGAAAGGAGAAGAGGAGGAAGAGGAAAGAAAGTCGAAATGCGAGTTTCCCACACGGACGTAAGCACAAAGACCCCCCCCCTCCACCCCCACGCCCACTCCTTGGTTGCTCATCCCGCCAGCTGATTTGGGAAAAGTGGTCACACTGTACGATTGGAAACCTCGAAAGTGTACAACGTAATTACTGTCCTTGCAGGTGAGCGCACAGCTGCGGAAGGGTTGCAGCTGTACCAATAACTGATGGACAAATTATTGATACGACGTTTTATTGATAATGATTACTGGGTCACATGTCACTTGCAGATAATTATTTTTTTCGAAGATATTCTATTTCTCACATTAGAGATGTAGAACAAAGTTTTTTTTAATATAATTTTTCTGTCCGTATTCATTTTAATCGACAGTTGTAGGTGTTTGTCTCACTAAGTTTTTTTTTCTTTTTATTGTCATTATTAAACCAGAATTCAATCTAGTACATATAGCCTACTAAGTATTTTCTGCACATCAAATACTGACAACTATTTATTTGTTTATACATTTGCGTTGCTACTAAACTGAGCCCAAAGCATTTCTAGTCCATTTTGAAGTAAGTATATATGATTTATTTAACAAGTAAATTTCCATAAATAAATATGACAGGTATTTCAAACATTAGACCTAGAGACGTATTTAACAAAGTTAAAAAATGAGAGTGAACCAGAGGTTGGATCCCTCTTTTTCTGGTGTGCAATTTCAAGTGTTCCTGGGAACTTTGCACATTTGATCGCACTCGGAGCAGAGTAAATAAATTCCCACGTTTATTGAGTCGACACGTCACCCAGAATCAGATGATTTTTTAAATATGAGATCTCTTATCTGCAAACCTCATGAGGCTTAACGGCACAAAATTGACTGACTTTGGAGGTTCGTCAATTTCCTCTGCGACCTCCGGCGACGACGCCGACCGAGGCCCCTCCCTATCCTCAGCTCCAAAATCCTTAATGTTTTAGGCCAACTCGCAACACTTAATTTGCCTTTCTTAGTGAAGTTTACCCGCGACTGATATGTCTCAACCCTCTCGAGGACCCTCTTGTCGGTCCAAGAGACCCGCAGGTATCTCCGCCATACCAACAGTTCAGTGTTAATGGGATCATTTTAACCTTTCCTCTGGATCCATGTTAGTAATCAGTGATAAACCTTGGATAAGCGGAACTCTAAAATGTTTGTTTTGATTATGTTCTCCAGCAACTGGATACGATCACTCTTCGAACGCTTAGTCAACATGGTGTCGTCGTGTAACTGAGGTTATTCATAGTTCTACCATTTTCTTGATGCTATTTGTTCTTACATCCATATAAGCTTCCGTGGTCTGGTTCATGCAGTCGAAGGCCTTGTTGTAATCATTAAACAGGAATGGTGCCTATTCTGTATTCTCTACTATGCCTGAAACCATCTTACGTTGGCAATGAGGACCAGTTTCGCGTTTCTCAGGAATGAATTAGAATGTTTTTTTTTTTTTTTTTTTTTTTTTTTTTTAATCTAAGGACTCATTTTTAGCCTTTCAGTTTTTCTGACAGAGGGACCTTTATTTCTTCTCGCTTTTCTTCAACAATTCTACGGGAATACTGTAGCGAGTCAATTTGGTGGTAGCGAATTCTCTTAAGGATTGGCGTTTGGTGTATGATCTATGTTATCGAAATTCATATTGCTGGTTCAATTTTACGGCATATTTCTTCCAGTGGCTCTTTATATGCTCCTTTACGGTAGGATCTTTCTATTCTTGCATTTCAAAACATCGGTTTTAGGAGTAAAGTCAGTGACGATGTCTGTAATGGCCTTGAGGACATTCATCGTTCTGAAGCTGACCTGAAATTTCCCGTTCTGTTAGTTGCTCTATCAGTGTCTAGTCATCTGTGTCCTCTCTTTAATATTTTTTGTTGACTTGGATGAAGAAGAGCTTTTTTACACTCTTATGCTATTAGCGATTTTAATGGCCTGCGATTGCCATTTCTAGAATTGATTAAGCTTCGTCTAAGGCAATTGTTCGAATGTTTGTATTAAGACCTTATCAGTTTCAAATCTATCAAGTCTGCCATGATACTACACAATCTACAGCACAATAGAGTTATAGTAAATTAATCAGTCATTAAATTATTAATATACACATTTAATGCGAACGGCATTTCATTATTTTTGTATATAGCAAAGAAAATAAGGATCTCTTTAGGAGCATTAAGTGTCGAGCTGAGCGGAGGGGGAGGGGGAGGGTGGTGGTAACAAGGAGGTGCTAGTTGCTTCTTGCTTATTAATGTTTAATGGCGGCTCAGATTTTAAGAACATCTTTTTTGCACCAATCCTAACTGAAGTTTTAAAGCAAGGAAATCTGCAAGCCATACGAGGGTAGACCACCCGAAAGAAGGCTAAGAAGTTTTTAATTGTTACTTCTGTATATGGAACAAAATCACAGCAGTATAGATATCTGAATATTATATACATGCGTAAAACAGGTCTCTGGCATTAATATTTGTACTAAGTACTAAGTGGAGTCATGTACATCCATCCTAAGTTATCAAGATACGGGAGTTCAGGTAAGAATATATTGCTCTTAAAGAGCTTAGGTAAATAGCAAACACCTGGACTTAATGCATGTTATTTTAAAGGAATCGGACGACATTTTATAGACAGTCAATACTATAATATATCCAGATTTGATTGGAATATTGGTGGTTAATGTCTGAATAAACAAACATAATATAGGAAAAAATGTAAACATACGAAATAGTTGAAAATAAAGATGCATGTATATGTATGTGAAATTGACTTAAAAGAGATAGATGAATTATTTAGCAAGATTAAAAAGTATACGAATTACACGTAGAATTGTAGAGTAATAAAAAATGTTACTTTTATATGACAGCAATATCCTTTACTTTATGGTCATACGATGAATATATTTTGACGAGTAAGCTTAATGACACTGAAAATTAAACCATATAATGTAAAAGATTATGAAAATATGGAATATGATACAAATAATAACGATTAAATTACGGTGATGATAGTAATTGCAACAACGATTCTAACGATATTGAAGATAACAATTCTCATAACCAATGATGATAGTGATGATAGTGGCAATTGTTACATTTCCGTTCATGATATAAAAAAGATGATTGCTGTTACAGTAATGAGGAGGATGACAATGATAGTGTGGATGATGAAGACGATAATGATGATGGTGCTGATGATAATGATGGTAATAATACTGATTGTAAAAACAATGCTGCAAATATAGATAGTATTAATACTAAAGATAATAATGTTGATGGTAATAATAATGATAATGATTATAATAATAACATTAATAATAATAATAAAGATGATATAACAACAATGATAGTAAGGATAAAAATGATAAAATAATGACAATGATAGTGATTATAATGAGGATAATGACATATTAACAATGATAATAATAAATATTGTTATTATTACTGCATTAATGTTTATAATGATAATACTAATAGTAAACTAATGACATTGGTATTTATAATAATAACAATAATAACAACAACAATAATGATATTAAATAATAACAATAACAATGATAATAAAGATAATGGTAATGATAATAAGTAATGTTGATAATAATGATAAAGTAGTAATAATAATGATAATAATAACTATAATAATACTGTTTACAAAAAATAGAAATGATAATGATAACTAAAATAATAATAGTAACAATAATACGAACAGTAATACGAATAATACTAATACTAATAATGATAACATTTTGATATTAATAATAATGATATAATGATGATCACAACGATAATCATCATAATAATGATGATAATAATAGTAATAACAATAATGACAATAATATTGATGATGACGATAATAACAAAAATTATAATAACAATTATGATAACAATAATAGTAGTAGTAGTAATGATAATAATAATGTTGATAATAATAATGATCATACTAATAATGATAATAAAAATTATAACAATAATAGTGATAATAATAATGATAACAATAACGATGATAACAATGAAAATGATAATTCTAATAATAGTAGTGGCAGTAGCAGTGATAATGATGATGATAATAATGATAATAACGAGAACACGAACAAGAACAACGACAAGAATAATTATGATAATAATATTAATGCTACTAGCAGTAAATAATAATAGTAATGTTACTGCTCCTGCTGCTGGTACTAACAATTATAACAAAAATAATAAATATATATATGAAAATGCAACACCAATACAGTTAACACTCAGCCGTAGGAATTCAAATGCAAACCAACGACAACAATTCGGACAACGCAAGCGACAACAAGCGCAGGTTCGTGTCTCGACCCATAACTCGCAGGCTTCGTTTCGCTCCTGATTTGCAGCTGAGGGGGTTGCAAGAGCGTCGCTGATTTAATGCAGTCACCAATGCGATTGCAATATATGTGGAATTAAAGTTGTTTTGCAGCGATCACAGGACGGCGTAAAAACGTGCAGTGATGTCGGAGAATGGATAAAGAAGGAGGTTCTCGATCGTGTCTTTTTTGAAGCGACAACGTCAATGATCACAGAGATCAGCTGTTTTGTTTTTCCAATATGTTCTACTGATGTTGATAATGTTGCTCGTAATTTATATTATTTTAGTAATATTAAGAATGCTTATGTATCCTTTTCCGCAAAAGTAGAAGGGCAAAATAACAATCTTACTCCAACTTATTTAAGATAATGGTGCGACATTGTTCGTTATTTTTATAACCTAATTATTATTATTGTTATTGCTCTTACTACTACTACAACTACTACTATTATTAGTATCATTGTTATTGTTTTTGTTATTATAATGATAATAATTATTGTTGTTATTATTATCATTCACATTATTATTATTACCGTTATTATTATTATTGTTATTATCATCATCATCATCATTATTATTATTATTATCATCATTATTATTATTGTTAGTAGTAGTAGTGGTATTGTTATTACTATTATTATTGTTGTTGTTGCTGTTATCATCATCATCATTATCAGCTTTATTATTATTATCCTTATTGTTATAAACATTATCACTATTATTATTATCACCAGCAGTGTTACTATCATTGTTATTATTATCATTGTTAATAATACTAATATTGTTATTATTATCATTATTATCATCATCATCATCATCAGCATTATTATTATTATTATTATTATTATTATTATTATTATTATTATTATTATTATTATTATTATTATTATTATTATTATTATTATTATTGTTGTTATTATTGTTATTATTATTATTGTTATTATAATTATTATTATTATTATTATTATTATTATTATTATTATTATTATTATTATTATTATTATTATTATTATTATTATTATTATTATTATTATTATTATTATTATTATTATTATTATTATTGCTATTATTATTATTATTATTATTATTATTATTATTATTATTATTATTATTATTATTATTATTGTTATTATTATCATCATCATTATCAGTATCATCATCATGATATCAGTATTTGTTTTATTGTTGTTGTTATCCTATTATTATTAATATTGTTATTATTGTTATTATTATTATTATTATTATTATTATTATTATTATTATTATTATGAATGTTGTTATCATTAATGATGATGATGTCATGATCATCATTATTATCATTAAATCATTATTATAATTATTATTATCGATTATAGGTAATTGTTATAATCATTATTATAATTGTTATTATCAATATCATTATTACTATTTTCATAATTTTTATTATTATTATTATCATTATTATTATTATTATTATTATTATTATTATTATTATTATTATTATTATTATTATTATTATTATTATTATTATTATTATTATTATTACTATCATCAATAATGTTCTTGAAATCATTGTTATAATTATTATTATAACAGCAATTACAATCATTGCTGTTGTTATTACAACAATGATAAACACAATGATTATGATTATAATTATGTTTGAAATGATTGTATCATCATCATTATTATTACTACTATTTTTATTATTATCATTATCATTTTGTCATAGTTGTTATATTGAAATGATTGAAATGTTATAATATTATTATCATGATAATAATAATGATAATGATAATAGTAATTGTTATTATTATTATCATAATGATTATTATTATCATAACGATAATTATGATTATCATTATTGTTAATATTATTATATTTATTATTATTATTATTATTATTATTATTATTATTATTATTATTATCATTATTATTATTATTATTGTTATTATTATTATTATTGATGTTATTGTTGTTGTTGTAGTTGTTGTTATCCTCATTAGTATTGTTATTATTACAATTATTTGTATTGTTATTATTGTTGCATTACGTTACATTATTATTAATGTCATTATCATTATTGTTAGTATCATGTGATCACTATTACTATTACTAATGTCATTATTATCATCTTACTATTATCATTGTTATTATTGTTATTGTCATTTCTATTATGTTAGCTTCATCATTAGTGTTATTATCATTATTATATATTATGAATGATATTCGCTAGTTGCTGTCATTTTCATCATTCTTATCATTCCTACTACCACTACTACTACTACTACTATTACTTCCACTACTATTACAGCTATTGTTATTAGTGTTGTTTTTATCATTACGATTATTATCGTTATTTTGATTATATATTTTCATTCTCATTATTATAATAATAATAATTATTATTATTATTACTATTATCATTAATGTTATTTTTTTATTGTTATTATTTTTATTATTATCCTCAGCATCATCCTCATCATCATTAGTATTACAGTTCCTTCTACCATCCCCATCACCAGCCTCCTCATGAACGTCATGTGATAACAAACAATAATAACAACAATCACAGCGATAACAACTAGTTACTGAAACTATAATGAAATGATAAACAAAAACAGAAGTAAAAAAACCTACGTATTCACTAAGAACGACAATAAAACAGAGCAAAAAGAAAAGAGGAAAAGGCGAGAAAAACAATAAAACACAAAGAAAAAGAAAATTAAGAAAAACGGCATGAACACATCACCATCACATGCAACGCCGGCAGACGCTTGAGTCTGGGAGAACCCGTGTCCCTCTCGCCGACGCCGACCCGAGGGTTATAATCTGCGTGTCCCTAGGTTGCTAAGGAACCCGGGAGTGTTGTCTGGGATCTCGAGACGCCGCGCACTCAGAAGGATGCCCAAGGACGTCTCGCTCTTGCTTTTTTTTTTTTTTTTTTTTTAATCTGAATCGGGTTTTGTGTGTGAGGATGTTTGTGTCTGACAGGTTATGTTTTTTTTTATGTCTCTTTTCTGTGTGTCTGTCTGTCTGCCTCTCTCTCTCTCTCTCTCTCTCTCTCTCTCTCTCTCTCTCTCTCTCTCTCTCTCTCTCTCTCTCTCTCTCTCTCTCTCTCTCTCCCCCTTTCTCTATTTCTATCTCTATTTCTGTTTTCCCTCTCTCTCATTTCCAGTGTGCTGTGTGGTGCAGCGGTTAGCCTGTTGGTCCAGCGATCTTGCTAACCTACGTTCAATCCCACTCGCTTCCAGTGGATGGTAATCCCGGCCATTCCTTGCACACAGGGGGACATTTAGAAGCAAATCAAAACAGACAGTATGTCTCTGTCTCTCTCTCTCTCCCCCCCCTCCCCCCCCCCTCTCTCTCTCTCTCTCTCTCTCTCTCTCTCTCTCTCTCTCTCTCTCTCTCTCTCTCTCTCTCTCTCTCTCTACTCTACTCTCTATTTGTATTTCTATCTGTCCCTCTCCCTCTCTCCCTCCCTTCCCATCTCTCTCTATCTCTATTTCTATCTCTCCCTTTCCCTCCCTCCCTCTCTCTTTCTCTCTCTCTATCTATCTCTCATACTCTTTCCCACTCTCTTTCTCTCTCTCTCAACTTCAAGGAAATCCCTCCCCCCCTCAAGTCCCCCGGTACCCCTCCCCCCTGTGATCCCTTTTTCTCTCTGTTTGAAGAAATTGCCAGGTACGAGGGTGTTTCCAGGTCACCTGCCTGTCGACTGGTATCTTGTCAAGCTTTTTTTCCCCGATTTTCTGTTCTCTTTTTTGTTCTCCTTTTCTTGTCCTTTTTTTTGTTGTTCTCGTTTATTTGTTCTTTCTTTTTGTAAATTTCTTGTTCTTTTTGTGTTCTCGTTTGTTTTTTGTTCTAATTTTCTAGTTCTTTTTTTGTTCTCATTTCCTTATTCTTCTTTTTGTTGTTCCTTTTCTTTTTCTTCTTCGTTTTCTGTTGTTTTGGGCTATTTTCATCTGATTCTCACTCACTTGTAACAGAAACTTATATGAGGATTCTGATAACGATAAAGATATTTATTTTTAGAGTCCCTTCATGACTAAATGGTATCGTAAAACCAATAATTCAACTGATTAAAAAAAGAAGATATATGTGCCTCATTTATCACAGTATCAACGGTGACGATGATGAGGCGAGAGAGTAATCATAGTTATGGTAACGACATAATTAATAACAATCTTGATGAAAGTGATAATAATGATGGTAAGAATAATGGCGGGAATAATGATAGGAATAATAACTATGATAATGATAATATCAGTGATGATGGTGATTATGATGACGATGAGTAGTAATAGTCTGATAAGTAGAATAAAGGATAAAAATGAAGAAAATAGAATTGACATTGCTGATGGTACAGAGAACAACAATGATGCAGTAATGAATAGTATTGACAATGATGATATTAATGATATAATGACAATAACAATAATAACGATAAAATAATGATAACACTAGTGATAATAGTAAAAATGATAATTATGTTTTAATAATTACAATGCTGATAATGATACTATCAATGATAACAATAATAGTAAAAGTAACAATAATGGTGAAAAATTATGATAATGTTAATGATACCAATGACAATAATGATAATACTAGAAATAATGCTAATGACAAAAGTAACAATAACAATGGTGATAGTAATGATAATAATAACAATACTACCACTACTACCACTACTACTACTACTACTACTACTACTACTACTACTACTACTACTAATAATGATAACTATAAAAAATAATAATGGTAAGAGAAATAAGGATAGTGATAATAATAACAAAAAACAACAATAATATAATAATAATGATGGTAATGATGGTAATGACAGTAATATAGACACAGCATTAGTGAAGATAAGGATGATAATAACGATGATGATAATGATGGCAATAAGAGAGAAAATAATGATAATGATGAAGATGATGATAATGATAGCAATAACAATAATGATAATGATAATAATAATGATGATAATGATAATTATGATAATAAAAATGTAATGGTAATTACAATGATGATAATAATGATAATGATGATAATGATAATGATACTTGTATTAACAATAATTATAATAACAACTTCAACAATAACAATAACAATCATGATCATAATAATAATAATGATATTGATAATAAAAAAGATAATGATACTTATAAGAGGAATGATAACAATAATAAAAACAAGAATGATAATATTGACAGCAATAATAATCATGAAAATAGTGATAATACACAATGATACTAGTAATAAATAATGATAATAATGATAATGATAGTGATACTACTACTACTACTACTACTACTACTAATACTAATAATAATAATGGTAATAATAATAATAATAGAAATTATAACAATGATAATAATAATGATACTAGAAATAATAATAATGATAATGATAATAATGATACTAGAAATAATAATAATGATAATGATAATAATGATGATGATAATGATAATAATAACAATACTAATAATGATTATATGATAATAATAATGATAATAATAATAATGATAATAATAATAATGATAATAATAATAATGATAATAATAATGATAATAATAATAATAATTATTATAATGATAATAATGATAATAATAATAATAATAATAATTATGTAGTAATAAAAATGAAGATTATAATAACATTAATAGTAATGATGATAATGATAATAATGATAACAACAGCAACAACAACAACAATAATGATAATAATAATAATAGTAATAATAATAATATCAGTGATAATAATGATAATAGCAATAATGACAACAATGATAATGGTGATAATGATTATAGTAACAATATTGATTATTATTATTATCATTACTATTATTGTTGTTGTTATAGTTATTATTATCATTATTATTATTATTATTATTATTATTATTATTATTATTATTATTATTATTATTATTATTATTATTATTATTATTATTATTATTATTATTATTATCATTATTATTATTATTGTTATTACTATTATTATCATCATTATCATTATTATTATTGTTATTATTATTGTTATTATTATCATTATTATTATTATTATCATTACTGTTATTATTATAATAATAATAATAATTATTATTATTATTACTATTATTATTATTATCATTATTGTTATCATTATTATTATCATCATTACTATTATTATTGATATTATTATTATTGTCATTATCATCATTAGTTTTAGCATCATTACTATTGTTATCATTATTATTATCATTTTGATTATTATTATCATTGTTATTACTATCAAAATTATAATTCTTATTATCATCATTATTCTAATTATTATTATCATCATTATTATCATTATTGTTATTGTTATTATCATTGTTATCATTATAATTATTATCATTATCATTATAATTATTATCATTATCATTATAATTATTATCATTATCATTATAATTATTATCATTATCATTATAATTATTATCATTATTATTATCATCAATTTTATCATTTTCATAACTATCATTGTTGATATCATAATATCATTAATATTACTTTTGGTATTATTATTACTATCATCATTTCTACTATTACTTTGATCATCATCGTTATTGCCGT
>NC_091561.1:28461281-28463781 GCF_042767895.1 Penaeus vannamei | reverse complement strand
TGGTCCAATTTAGACCAATGAATTATCTCCGATTTTTTTTCCTTTTTTTATCTGACTCACCTGCCATTGCAATCAACTCGAAATGGCGGGCCGTAGCAGAGAGTGCGGTAGACTTGATTTGAGATGACCCCGTCTCACGCGATTTTTATCCTATTAATAAAAATCTTAAAAAAAGAACAAAGAGAGAGAGAGAGAAAGAAAATGTCAGCACAGAAAATATAGACGTAAAGAAACATTTCCATCATTTTTTTGTGCAGAAATCATAAATAAATTAATAAAACATAATCTACGGATTAACAAATACATACCACGCTTGACAATCGACAACATTCTTCCCTTAAATGATGCACTAAAACCCGAGCGCCATTCACAACCCGAAAAAACGGAGCGAAATCGTGACTTCCGTAGAGCGTGTTCGAAAAGCCGATTACGAGGCCAAGGTTATTACGAAAAACAAACCATACACAGACAATTTCGTTCGTTCTACCGTTGGCCAGGCCGTGTCGGAGGTAAACAACGACGCCAATGATAATGACAGCGGCGGTGTATTGAGAGTGATGTTTAGGGTACTTGTTGATGTTGTTGATGATGATAATGCTGATTATGATGATGATGGTGATTGATGATAGTGAAGAGGATTAGGATGAGGATGATGATGATGATTAATGGTGATACTGAAGATGACGGATGGTAATGATGAGGATGATGATAATTATGATAATGATGATATTAATGGTGATAATAAAGATGACTGATGATAATGATGAAGATGATAGTAATGATAATGATGATATTAATGTTGACATCGAAGATGACTGATGATTAGGATGAGGATGATGATAAAATGATGATGAGGAAGAAGGAAAATGATCACCGGAAAAAAGATGATGATAACAATAATAGCAATGAAAAATAATAATGGAAATAATATAAAGCAATAATAATATCATTACTGAAGATAATGACAGTGATAAAATAGAAACTGCATCATTCCTAGTAAAATCATCATGAAATAATTATTTGTTTTAATAAATCCATGCAGCAACAACAACCAAAATCAGAAATCAAGGTAATTATTGCCCTAAACAACCTTGATAACTCTCATAACATGGTCTAAGAAGTAACTTTCCCATCATGGTTTCAATGGAAGTGCTCTTTCTCCCCATAATTTCATTCATTTCCATAGAGTGCTTGGGTGCTTGCGTGCGTGTGTGATGTCACTTGATATTATACTTCATGATTACTCTCATTTGCGTTGTCGGGTGGAGGGCGAGGGGAGGGGAGGGGGGAGGGTGAGGAGGTGATGTGACAGAAGCCATAAACGCAGCACTTGACGCCCTTCTCGACTGACTTTTAATTTTGCTTCACTTCCTTTTCCGTTCTCAGGCGTTCGCTCGCTATTCCTTGGGCTACCTGTTGCCTCGCTTCCGTCTGTCTCTTGCGTTCTCCCTTTCGTTGATTTTTTCTGTCTCTGTCTGTTTGATTGCCCGTATAACTATCTATCTGTCTCTGCCTGTCTCTCTCTATCCTCTCTCTCTCTCTCTCTCTCTCTCTCTCTCTCTCTCTCCCTCCCTCTCTCTCTCTCTCTCTCTCTCTCTCTCTCTCTCTCTCTCTCTCTCTCTCTCTCTCTCTCTCTCTCTCTCTCTCCCTCCTCCTACAGAACTAAAAATAGCAAAGTAATCCAGACTCCTTGCACCTCATCCCACAGCATAAACCCTTCTCGGAGCTGCGTCCTGCCCTGCCTTTTCTGCAATTGAATAATGCAAAGCGGGATTGCTTAAGAGCCGAGGCGGAATGGGTCCCTCAGCCAGCCGGCGGCGGCGCTGGTCTCCCGCCGCGAGAAGGTCGGCGCTGGCAACACTGACTGCACAGAGGCAGTGCCAGTTGCCAAAAACAGGAAAAGAAGAAAAAGAAGAAGAAGAAGAAGAAATAGATATGACAGTAGATGACAGAATGACAACAGTAATGGTACTGCAATCGTTAGTTGTGCACTGACAGTGTAAAGTACAGAAATAAGGAAATATATATTGCTAATAGTGAAGATGATAGGAAAAATACATATTGTCGTTACTAATATAATAATAGTAATACTAGAATTTTAATGCTGATGATATTAACAGAATTATATCAATATCAATCACAAATGAAGATAAAACAACAATAATGAAGACCGTGTCTTGAGGAGGAAATTAATAGCAGCAATGAATTATGTGAAAATATAAAAAATACCATCATAGAGTAGCAACACTAAAACAAATGAAACACGAACAATACTTATTTTTCTAATCTTCTTGCACTGGCTGTTTTGTTAACAATATGGATAACAAAAATGGTGGTAATGATGACGACGACGACGATGACAATAATCATGGGAGCCATAATAAAATTCCTCGTATTTACAATAGTAATGCTTTTAAGAATAATTATAATTCTAGACAAAAACACTGATGATAATAATAATCATCGTCATAATAATATGGTAATCATAATGAGAAACACA
>NC_091561.1:28431281-28433781 GCF_042767895.1 Penaeus vannamei | reverse complement strand
CACACACACATATATACATTTGTGTCTGTGTGTACGCGAGAGCTACTTATTTTACAGTTTATGCTGAATCTCACTTGAAGTTTATACAGTAATTTTATTGATGAAGAAGGCTCAGTAATGTCATTTTAATGTGTAGTGATGTAAACTGGTAATAACCTTGATTATATAATAATTGACATTAACTCTAGATCCTAATTGATTGTAATTCTTGCAGGGCAGCGAACTAGAATATAACATAAAACTGATATGAGAAAAAAAAGACAAGCGATAAGAACAACGACAAAAACCAATATTGGTCGACAGGAAATTCAAGTACAACAAAAGGATCGGGAAGTATGACATCCCTAGAAAAAAAACCTCAAACCCGATATTTATTCGGATCCGCCTCCGTTAATGTATGCAATCGGCCATAAATACCGAGAACGAAATGAGTCATTCACGCACCGATAAGTCCAGAAGACAAAACCCGCCCACGAAAGACAAACCCGCAATGACATCCCTTAGAAAGATCGAAATCACAAACATCAGCGCGTTGATTGCGGCGCCTCTGTCTCCGCCGCTCCGTCCAGCTCCGGGAGGCGAGAGGACGGCCATTACCCCCACTTTGGTCGTTAGGAAACCCGCTATTAACGTCATGGGATGAGGAAGGATGTAGCAATCGTTTGTTTAATGATGCAATACGTCTCCATCTTGAAAGGTGAGGAAAAAAGAAAGAAAAATACAGGAAATTCTAACGGACATTTTACCTTTTTTAACTCTAATATGTGTCGTGGGTGATTAATGATGATAAAAAGCAAGAGGAATAGATAAATAAGCTTTTTCACGTACAATGCATTAGTTCACACAGTGATAGCCTCTTAATAAAGTAATAGTGGTAGTACCAAAAGTAAATTGAATATAATGGCAGTGGAACTAAATATAACCGGATCCACAGAATACAAATACATTTTCTTCTGAAAAAATCTAGTAGTAGCTATCATATCAATAACAATAACGGCAATAATAAAAGAAAATGATTTTAGCGGAAACACTAATAGTAAAATGGTGATAACAACAACAAGATTAATACCAATGATGATGACAAACACAAATGTGATAAATATCTTCATCTTCATATGAAAATGAAAGACAAATGTGCAGGATAAAGGTAAGTATAATTGATGATGTATGTAATAGCAAAACAGTCTTGAAAAAACATAATGGTAATGATAAAGACAATTACAGTGATGGTAATAAAAACGATAGTGATGATTAAGAATTTAATAATGAAAGTAGTGGAAATAACAATAATAATCATGATAATGATAACAGTAATAATGATATTAGGGATAATAATGATAATAACGATAATGATGAGAATGATATTAGTAATATTATAGGTAATGATATTATTGAAAGTAATAACAATAATGAAAATGATAATTGTAATAACGAACATAATAACAATACTACTTCTCATACTACTACTACTACTAATGATGACATTGTTATTAGTAATGATATAAGTAATGATAATAATGAAAGCGATAACAATAATGACAATGATAATTATAATAATGAACATTATAACAATACTACTGCTACTAACTATTATTGACAATAATGATAATAATACTAATAACAATAATAGATAAATATAGTAATAATAATGATAGTAATAATAATAATAATAATAATAATAATAATAATAATAATAATAATAATAATAATAACAATAATAATAATGATAATTACAGTAATATTGACACCAATATTGATAGTAATAATAACAGTAGCAACGATGATTATAATGAGGATAATGATAGTAATTGTAGTGATAGTAATAGTAATATTGATACTGGCGATGACACTGACCTACAGCATTTCGTTGCCACAAAAATAAATCCTGTTTCTTACCAAATCTGTCACAAAAAACATTGATTTTGACTTCTTGGCTCAGAGATGGCACGCTGTCTTTTCTTTATTTTTTTCACGATACTGACAAATTTCCAATTAAGACTTTCTACTATAAAAGCATTGATTGTCAAAATTTTGTTTCTATGTATGCGCTTCCCTTCTGGATCCAAACGCGTGTTCCTTTTTGTTTTTTAATGCGACATTTCTTAGCCTTATATTTCAGTGACGTCATGATTCTTTATGAACTGAACTAATGCATATCATAACATTTTAGTGACGTGATGAATGTTGCCTACGTACTTACGTTTTTTGTTTAGAGCTAAGCAAGGAAACTAAGTTTGTTTATGTATATAAGGTATCATTCTGTTTGGTCATATTCTCAAGAAGCACAAAGAGTCTCCTACTCTTTTTGTTACGTTTTCAGAGAATTTACATTGATTACGAATATATATATATATATATATATATATATATATATATATATATATACATGCAGAAATATATAACCTCTCCGACACACACACACAACAACACCAGCGCAAACAATAACACACACACAAATAAAGACAGATAGATACAAACATGTGTCAATATCTATTCCACT
>NC_091561.1:28418781-28421281 GCF_042767895.1 Penaeus vannamei | reverse complement strand
TACCATTATTATCCCCAATCTCGTTATTTCCATTGTTATTATTATTTTCATTATTGTTGTTGTGTTTATTATTATCATCATCATTATCATTATCATCATTATCACCATCATTATTACTATTATCATTATCATTATTATCCTTATGATAATTATTATTATTACTATTAGTATTATCATCATCATCATCATCATTGTTATTATCATTATTATTATTATTATTAATGTAATAATGATTATTATTATTATCATAATTATTATTACTACTATTATTGTTATTATTACTATCATTATTATTATCATTATCATTATCATTGTTTTCATTATTATTATCATTTTCATTACTATTATTATAATCACTGGTATTATTGTTACTATCATCAGTATCAGCATTATTATCAATACTATTATCATTATTAACATGATAATGATCACCCTTATCATCATCATTATTACTATCATTAATATCTTATTACTATCATCAGCATTATAATCTTATTATTATTGCTATCATTACTACAATTATTACAATTATTACAATTGTTATTCTCTTATTATCATTGCTATTATCACTGGTGTTACCATTATAATTTTCAATATTATTTGTATTATTATGATTATTATTTTTATCTTATCATCATTATCCTTGTTGTTATTATTATTGCTATTATTATTATCATCACTATTATTATTGTTATTGTTATTATTGTTATCATTATTATTATTGTTATTATTTTCATTATTATTATTACTATTATTTTTATTATCATTATCAATATAGTTATTACTTTTATTATTATTATCATTATTATTATTATTATTATTATTGTCGGTGTTATTAGAATCATGATTATGATTATTATATTCATTGTTATTTTTATTGTTATTGTTATTGTTATTATTATTATTATTATTATCATTGTTATAATTATTATTTTCATTATCATTATTATTACAATAATCATTGTTATTACTCTTATCATCATTCTTGTTATCATTGTTGTTATAATTACTATTATTAATACTATTATCATCATCATCATTCTTGTTATTATTTTGATAATCATTATCATCATTACTATCATTGTCATAGTCATTATTATATTTTTTCATACGATAACAATAATCATCATTATCATTATCATCGCTGTTATTATCATCACTGTTATTTTCGTCATTATTATAATTATCACTGTTACTCTCATTATCAACATTGCCATTTTTATTTTTTGTCCTTATCGTTGTTATCAATGTGATTATTATTATCATTATTATCATTTTCTTCTCATCATTGGTTTTATTATTACAGTTATTGTTATCCTCATCACGATTATTATTACTATTTTTGTTATTTTCTTTGTTGTTTTTTTCATCGCCATTACTATCATCATTATTATTAGGATCATTATTGCTATTATAATTTTTATTATGATTATTATTATTGTTATTATCATTGTCATTATTATTATTATTATTATTATTATTATTATTATTAATATTATGATTATCATTATTACTATTATGATTATCATTATTACTATTATGATTATCATTATTACTATTATGATTATCATTATTACTATTATGATTATCATTATTACTATTATGATTATCATTATTACTATTATGATTATCATTATTACTATTATGATTATCATTATTACTATTATGATTATCATTATTACTATTATGAGTATCATTATTACTATTATGATTATCATTATTACTATTATGATTATCATTATTACTATTATGATTATCATTATTACTATTATGATTATCATCATATTCCCATTATGATTATTATCATTATGATTATTATCATTATAATTTCATCATTGCAATAATGATTTATTGTTTCTGTTGTTTTGTCTATATTACTGTTTTTATCATAATCACTACTTTCATCAACATTGCATTGAAATTATCAGTTTTTTCTTTGCCACAACAGATGATGATTTTTATTTCTCTTATCATTCCCATCGGAACCTGTTTTAAAATCTTGACTTGCGATTTTTTACAAATGAAATAATTGGAATTATTAAGTTTTCGGTCTTGAACCAAGAAAATCATTTTGACATGCTTCATTACTATGCCACTGCCAGTAATGAGCGATGAAAGACGTCTTAAAAGAAAGAAAGAAAGAAAGAAAGAAAAAGAAAAAGAAACAAAAATATATCCCAAATCAAGAAAGTATATAACATTTTATTTTAAATAACGCTATTAGCACATTTCTATATCAGGAAAAATGCTTTAAATTTGTTCTGTAATTACTCGACGGTAAAACGTGTCACAGGTCGCATAATTGCCCTCTTAAAACGAAAAGCAACCCCCCCCAAAAAAAAGGAGGAGAGAGAAAAATATAGGTTATATTTTACGAATAGATACTTAAGATAAGACCCATCTTAATGAAGCAAATTTTTGAAAAGTTTTGATTGAATATATATACAAATATATGCAATTCTTTACGTGATATTCCTATTTTTTTCACAAATTTTAACCA
>NC_091561.1:28378781-28383781 GCF_042767895.1 Penaeus vannamei | reverse complement strand
CTAGAAACAATGATACTGATATATTTCTTGTGATAATGGTGATGGAAATTAATATTAACAATAATAATAACAATAATAATGATAATAGCATTGACAAAAATAATAACAATAAAAGCAATGATAACAATCATGATTATAATGACAACTGTAGTATCTAGAAGCACTCAGAGAGCGCATACCTCCGCCAAAGCAATAGCGATACTGATGCAGTAAAACATGGCGTCCGTGTTTCCTTCTCTCGCAATGCTACCGAATCCTTTAAAAGATTCCTGGATCCGGATCAACACTAATATTTAATGGCATTTAAGTTGGGGTAAAAAATTAATAAAGAAATGTTCAAAACTTTTTCAGTTATCCTGCTAACCAGTGAACCAACTAACCAACGCTACCAAAAACATAACCTCCTTGGCAGAGGTAGTGATAATAATAATACAGATAATGATGGTAATGATAATACCAATGGTAATGATAATGGTAATGATAATAATAATAATGCTATTGATGATAACAACAACCGTAATAATGACAATAATAGCAAGGATAATGATAATGATAACAATGAATTTGAAAACAACAATAATAACATGAAAATTATAAGCATACAAAGGATAACAATAACAACATCAACATAAAAAACAGTAATGATAAAGGGATGATGACATTCATGATAATGATACTGGTGATGTCATAAAATAAATAAATGAAAAAACGACAATATCAATAATAGAAGTAGTAATGATAATGATAATAGCAATTATCTCCTACTCCCATTCTCTTTAAACTCCCTTACCTCCTTCGCTCCCTTATCCCCTTCCCGCCCTCCCCCCCCTTTCTTCTCTCACCCTCTTCCATTTCCCCTTGCCTATTCCCTTTTCCTCTTTTCCTCCGTGTCCCATGCGTCATCTTCCTTTTCCCCTGAAGCCCCCACCCTCTCCTTTTCTCTTCTCCCAACTTCTTTTCCCTTTCCCTTCCTACCTTCCTTCTTTACCTCACTTTCCTTGAATTGTCATGTAATTAATAAATTTGCATAAACCTGACTGTGATTACCTCAAAGAAGAATGGTAATAATAATAGTAATAAAAATGATAATGATAATGATAACGATAATAATCATGATAACAATAAAGTTCATAATAACAACAATAAGAATCATAATAATAACAACATTGATGATAATAATGATAACAATAATGATGTTATAGTTCTCATGGATTCGTGTGTGTGATTCTTTAATATTTATGTCAATTATCACCCTATTTTAAACCAAAATATATTAACTTAAAATCTACAGACACAAGGAACAGAATTACAGGCATAAGACAACAATCTTACTTTAAAATCAAAAAGTCAAGTTTGCAATAACATGGAAAATGATTTCATGCGTTAATTGTAATTGTAACGGATGGACGGACGGACGAGACAAAAACAAGAATATACAGATAATAACAACATTAATAATGATAACAACAACATCACTAAAAATAAATAAAATGGTAATAATAATAATGTTAAAAATTGCAATAATAATGACACTAACAATAAGGATAACAATAATAACAACAATAATGATAGCTACAACAACAACAATACTTGTAATAATTATGATAATGGTACTAAAAACGACCATGCATAATATGATAATAATAATAACAACAATAACAACCACAAGAACAGGAATAACAATAATAATCATAATGATATTGAACGATGGCAATGGACATACCAGTAACAATAATAACAAGAATGATAACAGTCGTCCTCACTTTCATGATGATAGCGGCAATAGTGACACAAGGCGAAGAACTCTGAAGAAGCAGCATCCAGGCATGTCTATTTTAGACAATGTTAATCATATTCTATTGATTAGATTTTTCTTCTTCTTCATCTACTTTCCACTTCTTTGCCTTTTACTCCTCACATCCTCACACCTCTGCCCCCCCCCTGCACCCCCTTCCCAACCCACATCATTTTACAAATCTATTTCGCCCTCCCTGGACCCTCAGCCCCCCGCCCCACCCTCCCCCCGGACCCGCACCGCCTCGCAAGCTCGATAGCCGATTGACCCAATAATATCCTCCCGGGAAATTATATATGGAGGTGAAAGTATAGCCGGTGAGGCCGCCCGTCACAATTAGTACATTATTAGCCCTCATTAATCGTAGTTCATTGAGGATCCCGCCGGATTATTACCATAAGAATGAAGAATATTTCAAGGCGTGTGTGACGCGCCGGAGAGAAGGGAGATTGCAGGCTGCGGCCGAGCATAAACAAGAAGATTCTTTGGATTATCGCCGCCGAGGGCCTGGCGATGGGGCGAGAACCGGGACTTTCCCTTGCAATTAGGCCAAAAATCGCTCTCTCCAAACAAACACATTCGCCATTTAGGGAGGGCGTTTAGGGGCTTTGTTGAACGGAAACGCTTGCGAGGGTTTGTGCAATTCTGATTGGTTGATAGGAGGCTGTATTTAGGGGAGGAGGGGGGGGGGGGTGCCCGTTCACCCTGGGCCAGCCGGTGGAGGGAATACTCGGCTTTTGAAGCAAATTGGGGTGGACTCGCACCTTCAAGAATAGCACAGTAGAAGAGGGAGAACAAAGAGAAAAGTATAAGGTAGAAAGAAAGAAAGAGAGAAAGCGTAATGAAAGAATGAAAAATAACTGGAAAACAAGAAAACAAGATGAAAAAGTGATAGCGAGAGAGAGAGAAAAAAACGAAGAAAAACGAAGATAAACGAACAGACAGATTGAAGGAAAAACGACTACCATCAAACTAAACGACGGGAATTTGTTTTCGTTACGAGCCTCTGTGGAACAAGGAAGACATTAATTTGGGAATTACTCTTAAACGGCGCATGCAATAAAAAAAGTGTTAAAAGACCTGAAAATAACGATAACACTGACAGTAATAACAGTGATCACTTCCTCCTTCTCTTCTTATATGATTATTCAATTTATCATAAAAAAAAGTTGCAGAAAATTTTGACAAGAAGGTAACGATGTTCTCAGTGGAACTCTATGGCTAATATTACCACTAAGGGACATGCATGGTAACTGCGTTGTGTTTATGTACTTACTGTCCTTATCGATATCAAGGGAAATCATTATTATTGTTACAATGATAGAAAGGTTCATTATCATGATAGGGACGGAATTCAGTGATTATGATGTTGATAATGAAGGTAGTAGTAAGATAATATGAATAATGATGATAATAGCTATAATAAATCGGAGAAAAAGGAACAAGTATCATGATTTCCGCAAAGGTAATGATAATGATAATAATAAACTAGTAATACCAGTAATAATAACGATAGCAATAAGGTTAATGGCAATCATAATGATAACAATAATGATGGTAATAAAAGATAATGATTATATTAATGGTAACAATGATAGTGATGAAATAATAATAATAATAATAATAATAATAATAATAATAATAATAATAGTAATGATAATAATAATATTGACAATAATGATAATTATGATGATAATAATACAAAAACAGTCATGAATGTAATAATTCTGATAATAATGGTAATGATGATGGTAATAATAGCAATAGAAACTAATGATAATGATGATAGTGATCATAATAATACTAATGATAATAGTAATAACAGTAATAATGATAATAATGAAAGTAATAATAACAATAAAAAAAAGATAAAATAATGATAATCATAATAATCATAACAATAGTATTGATAATAACAACGATAATAATGATGATAATGATGATAACAATAATAACTGCACTGATAATAATAGCAATAATGATAACAACAGGATCAACAACAAAAATAACAATGATAATAATAATGATGATGATTATAATAATGATAATAGTAATGAGGATGCGATGATAATGATGATAAGGAAAAAATAATGATAATTATAATGATAATTATAATGATCATGATAATGATAATACTAACAACAATGATAACAGCAATAATGCTAATGATTATGATAATGATGATAATATTACTGATAACAACAACAACAACAACAATAATAGTAATACTAATAATAATAGTAATACTACTACTACTAATGATAATGATAATAAAGATAATAATAATAACAATGACAATCGTAATATAACAACAACAATGATAATGATAATAAAAAAAGTAATAATGATAATAATTATAGTATTAATGATTATGATGATAACAGTGATAATGATAACAATAATGATAATTGTAACAACAACAACAAAAATGACAACAACAACAATGATACTGATAATAGGAATATATGATAATAATAATCATAATAATAATAATAATGATGATAATAGTAATAGTAACAATAATAATAATTATAATGAAATGTAATGCTAATGATGATAATGATAATAATAATAAAAGCAATAGCAATGATGATGTGATGATAATAATAATGACAATAATAATAATGATAATAGTAATAGTAATAGTAATAGTAATACTAATACTAATAATGATAATAATAATGATAATGACAACAACAATAATGATAATGATAATCATAATAATAACAATGATAATAATGATAATAATAGTGATGATGATAATGATAATAATACTAATAACAATGATAATAATGATAATAGTAGTGATGATGATAATGATATAAAAGAAAAAAATAATGATAATCATGATAATAATAATGATAACAATGATAATGATAATAATAATAATGATAATACTAACAATACTGATAATGATAATAATAAAAAAATACCGAAAACACAATTGAGAATAATAGTTGCAACAGCCTTCACAACAGCAAAAACAAACGGATCAGTAACAACAAAGCTGGAAAGAAAATAATCCAACACACCGATAAAAGAACACAAAATATCGAAGTCATCCCTCTCATCATGATTAGTTGCTCGGTGCAATAACTGCAACAACAAAAACTGAGAGAATAAAAAAATACAAACCAGGGCTTCACTTGCAGGTCGACTTCGGAGACCAAGATGACTTTAGTGATAGCTTAAAACATAAACATTA
>NC_091561.1:28356281-28358781 GCF_042767895.1 Penaeus vannamei | reverse complement strand
TTATTATTGTTTTCATTACTGTTATCATCATTCCTACTATTATTGTTATTATCATTATCATCCTTAATATGGTTAATATTATCATTATCAGTATCATTACCATTATAATCATTATCGCATGGTTCATATGATTAGCATTAGCACTATTATCATTATCATTATTGTTGTTATTATTTTCATTATTATCATTATTGTTGTAAATATTACCATCATCATTATGATAGTCATAGTAATAATAACAATAGTTATTTCTATTTCTATTATCATCATTATTTTATATCATTAATTTTACTCTTTATATTCTTATCATTATTATCATCATTATTAGCATCATCATCCTTAATATCGTCATTATTATCATTATCACCATTATCATTATTATCATTAGTGGTAGCACTAATATCATGTATATTATTGTAAATTTTATTATCATTATCATTATTATTATAGTTGTTATGAATACATTTTTGTCAACATTTATACTATTATTACTATTACTACAATTATTTACATTTGGATTATTTTTCTAATATTAACAACAGTATCATTTTCATCATCATTAGTCCTACTTTGATTTAATGTATTATTACAATCTTTACCATTACTGATTTTATCATTGTTGTTATAATTATCAATGTCATTATTAGGTTCATCATAACTATCATTATCATTTTTGTCATTATCATCATTATTTCAATTATTATCATAATCGCCATGATTACTAGTAATGATAAGAATGATGATGGTAATAATGATAATTGTAATAATAAGGATGATTGTAATAATAGCAATAAAATGATGATAATTATGATAATGATAATGATAATAATGAAAATGAAAGTAATGAAGTAATCTTTTGTTTTGTCATTACTGATATTAATGTATATATAAATATCTTTGTTATAATTGTCATTATTAGTATTGTTAGGATTGTTATTATGATCTTTTTTATTATCCTTATCATTATCACTAATATTTTTATCATTACCATTATCATTACTAGTATCATTATTATTATTACTAATAATGTTTTTATTATTATCATTATTATCATTACTATTATTATTATTACTATCATTAGTATTATTATTATCATTATTATTATTATCATTATTATTATTATTATTATTATTATTATCATTATTATCATCATTATTATTATTATTATCATACCATTATTATTGTTATCTTTATTCATACGATCATCAACATCATTATTATTACACTATTATTATTGTTATCAATATTTTTTTTATATTACTCTTATCATTGTTGTTATCTTTATCATTATCATGACATTTTTCATTATTATTGTTATGATTATTATCATCATAATTTTCATTATTTTTATTACTATAATTTTATTATGATTATGATTATCATGGCTATCATCATTATCATTATTATCACTATTTTTGTTATTGTTATCATTATTAGTATTATCTTTATTGTTACTGTTGTGATTATTATAAGGTTAATAATGATAATGATAATAATAAGAAGAAATAATAATTTGTATTCTTCTTCTTATTATTATCCTTTTTATAATTACTATCATCGTTATGATCATTATTATTATTATTGTTGCTCTTACTATAATTATTATTATCAAGACTATTATCTTTTTTATTATCATTATTGTTGCTATTACTATAATTATTATTATCAATACTATTATCTTTTTTATGATCATTATCATTATTATTATTATTACTATTATTATCATTATTATTATTATTATTATTATTATTATTATTATCATTATTATTATTATTATTATTATTATTATTATCATTATTATTATTATTATTATTATTATTATTATTATTATTTATTACTATTGTTATTATTATCATTATTATTATTATTATTATTATTATTATTATTATTATTATTATTATTATTATTGTTATTGTTATTATTATTATTTTTATCATAATCATTGTTATTGCTGTTATTAAGATTATCATTATTATTATCGTTATTGCTATCATCATTATTATTCACCTTAATCGTTAATATTACTATTACTATCATTTTCAGTATTGTTATTATTACTACTATTATTACTATAATTATTATAATCATTATCATTGATGATAATTATTATTATCATCACTACTATTATCATTATAATTTTCATCATTCTTAATCTTTTTAATATTATTATCATTATTGTTTTTCTTATCATTATACTGGTTATTACTATTATCATTATCTCCATTGTTATTATCATTATTAGTTAAATTATTGTTTTCAATTTTATTATCATTGTAATTATTACCATCACTATTATCTTTGTTATCACTTTTTGTATATAAAAAACTATTATTAGTATTATCTGTACTATTATTACTATCATCATCATTATTCTTATTGAATATATCATTAACATTACTATCAATATACTCATTATTAACATTGTTACGGCAATAATAGTAGTTATACTAGTAGTATAATGATAAAAGTAGTGATGACAACAATTATAATAATAACAATA
>NC_091561.1:28333781-28336281 GCF_042767895.1 Penaeus vannamei | reverse complement strand
ATAATTACCATCTATCATAGCAGGTTATTATAGATGTGCCGCCATTTTCTCTGCACTTGTTGAGAAAAGGTTATTTTCTTTGGGAAGTTAAGAAAAGCAAAGTTAAAAAAAGCATCAGAAACAATGAAGAGTGAACAATATGAACGTGTATGTGGGAGGGGGGGGGGGCAAGAAAAGACGGGGGGGGGGGCGATGGGTAAACATTTATATTTCCTTTCCAGCTGATGATAACAAATGCGACACTGAAGAGCTTCGGCAAAGGTGTTACCCTGTATTTCGACCAGGGATCCCGCTTCTTATGAGCTGAAAAATGGATCAAAGTATAAAAGAATAAAAAGGAGAAGAAAGGAGAGGAGGCAGAGGACAATGAAGCAGCAGCAGAAGAAAAAAGAAAGTAGAAAGAGGAAGAAGATGAAGTAAGAATCATGATGATGATAATGATAATAATGAACAAAGTTGATGGTGACCAAGTCGAGAGACGCAGAAACGAGAATGCGCTGCAAAGTTTATTATCATATATACCTATTGCTGCAGATGGTGGTGAGGAGAAGGAGAAGGGAGAAGACAAGCAAAAGAAAAGGGCAAAGGAAAAGGCTGAGAATAAAGAAAGAGAGAAAAAATAGATGACGAAAGCACGAGTGTGCGCAGGCAAGCCAAGGCCAAGGCGGGTACGAGGCAGTGTGGCCAGACTTCCAGCGCAAGATTTTAACAGGTCGAGACCATCGCTACGCCTCATCACCTGGTCTGGCTAAGTGCGTTCGTTGCAGGATATATATACATACGCCAGTCCCCGAGGCGCTAGAACCAGACCAGAACCGGCGGGACGAGCGTGTTTTGGCGGTTCCAGCGCGGCAGACACAGCAACATTGAGAAGACACGCCACGAGCAGCCGGGCAGGTGATGGCTGCGTGAAAAGAACCGCAGGCCATGTTGCAAATAAACACGCCACAGTCATATGAAACGAGATTGTTCACGAACAGTACAACGAGATAATACACACAGGTGCGAGGATGAAACCCCGGCCGGTGAGGACAAAGGCGGACGGCTACCAAAGCGAGGGCTAATGGCTGTGCGATGTTCCCTGCAATGACAAAGCAGATCCGCCGCTGTCAACCACGCCTCCGAACAACGTCCCTGAAAGCGGAGACCGGGCGCTGCTGCTCCCGCGGAAGCCCTCGACGATTTGCTGAGAATTCACATCTGCTCTTCGCATCGGCCGAGAGGCTGGCAGGGAGGAACGAGCCGCAAGGGGAGGCGATGAAACGAGTGGGAGGAAAAGGGATACGCGCTGGCAACGCGGCGATTGCTCTTCTAATGTGCGTCTATCTCTACCTGTCTGTCGATCTCCCTCTCTCTCTTTCTCTCTCTGTCTGTTGGTTTCTCTCTCTCTGTGTCTGTCTGTTGGTCTCTCTCTCTCTCACTCTGTCTGTCTGTTGGCCTCTGTCTGTCTGTCTCTGTCTCTGTCTGTCTGTCTGTCTGTCTGTCTGTCTGTCTCTCTTAACTCCTCAATCCACCCCTTCCTGTCCCCTTATCAATCTATATGACCGCCTTGTATCATGTCTGTGTATAGACCGAAGCCAAAATGCCTTTCCCTCCATCGTGCAATACAGCTTTGTTTAACAAAATGGTGTAGAAACAATGCGTTGCTATTTGTGGCGATCGTCATTAAAAATATTGCATCCGCGCCTCCAAGGATTAGCTATATACACACAAAGCGAGAGAGAGAGAGAGAGAAAGAAAGAGGGAGTGAGAGAGAGAGAGAGAGAAATAAAGAGAGAAAGAGTGAGTGAGAGAGAGAGAGAGAGAGATAAAGAAAGAAAGAGTGAGAGAGAGAGTGAGAGAGAGAGAGAGAGAGAGAGAGAGAGAGAAGAGAGAGAGAGAGAGAGAGAGAGAGAATATCAATACTATTGACAAAACACAGATGCGAAGCAAATAATGCGAGGAGCTATATCCGACCTGCATATACAATGCTCAGTCCACCTTTGAAGCTATTATTGATCAATTCAGTTATATCCATTGCATTTTTTTAGACCTCTTTCCTCTTTTCTTCCTTCTTTCTCTTTCTCTCTCTCTCTCTCTCTCTCTCTCTCTCTCTCTCTCTCTCTCTCTCTCTCTCTCTCTCTCTCTCTCTCTCTCTCTCTCTCTCTCTCTCTCTGTATGTATTTCTCTATGTACAATATATATAAAACATTTTAACCCAAGGATTAGTTTTTTTTTTTTTTTTAATTCTCTCCAATATCCCTTCCATCTGTCTTTTCCTTTATTCTTCACCACTATTCTTCTACTGTCTTCCCTCCTCTCGTTCTCCTAGCCCTCTCTCTCCTCCTCCCTTCCCTCCTCCCAATCCCTCCTCCTCCTCCTTCCTCCCTCCCTTTCCCTCTCCTTCCCCCTCCCTCTACCTTCTTCTCTCTCCTTCCCTCTCCCTCCATCTCCCCGTCCCTCACTCTCTCCTACTCCTCCCTCTCCCTCTCCCTCCCTCCTTCCTCCTCCCTCCCCTTCC
>NC_091561.1:28313781-28316281 GCF_042767895.1 Penaeus vannamei | reverse complement strand
ATGATGATGAAGATGGTGATGATGATGATAATGATAATAATAACAATGATGATAGTAATAACAATAAAGATAATGCTGGATATAGCAGGTGTGAATAGTAAAAAATAATATAGTAATGGAGCTGCTAATATCATTGCTACTTAACATAGCACTACAAAAAAGAAGAACAACAATAACAATAAAACAAAACACACTGATAATGAAAACTATAAACAGGGTGAGACATACCCATCAATACTGATAATAGAAATGATGATAGTGATATACTGTACTCGGAATAAATGTGATAGTTCTGACATGGGTCTCAGAATATATCATAGAAATTATAACAAAATTGCGATGAAAAATATTAAGAATAAAGTAAAAGCTGGCATTAGTGGCGATGATGATGATGAAAGGGTTGATATTGCAACATAACAAAATGCGATTAGAGTTTAAGTAAAACCAAATGACAAAGGTAGAAGGTAATAAAATGTCATCCTTTAGATCATTCTTAAAGTTTTCCTTATCGCAATTACGTAATAATTTTTATGATATATTCTTTGACCAATGTCAGAATCATCGCATGTAAAATTGCAATAGCTATGAAACTGTAGCAGAAACAAGAAGAAAAACAAACAAAGAGACATTCGGCAGCTACAAACCCCAAACAAGCAGACACACGAATAACAACAACAATCATACACCAACAATAAAGAACAAATATTCAAGCTTCATTCTCGCCATCCCATTCCCAGTCGAGTCGCAGTCAGACCAAACCAACCACAGCTGACAAGGCGTTCTCCCTGCCCCTCTTGCCCGTGCTGATTCACCCCCATGCCCCCCTCCCCCCCGCACCATGCTCACTCCCATCGCTGTTGCCACCATACCATGATCCAGGCAGCACCCCGTCCTCCCTCGCCTGCGCAGAAACAATAACAAATCCCAGCCCCCGGGGACACGCCTCCGCTCCTTCGGCCGCCGCTCCTGGTGTATTCGGCCGGCAAAGTATATGGCTTGGGAGGGACCACGAGGTATCAAGTGCGGAATGACCTTCAGGGAGAAGCAAATGGAGAATAACACGAGAGAAAATCATGGCTTCTTATTACACCCCGGGGTGGATTTTATTGTTGTCATTTTTCTTCTCTACATTCTATTTCCCTCTTTCTCGTTCTTTAGTCTTCTCTTCTTTCTCTCTTTCGTTTCCCTTTCGTAAGAGCTGTCCGTCTCTAGCGATTATTGGGCTGCGCGGGCGGTTACTCTCCGAGGCCGAATGCAGGTCAGGGATGCCGGTTGGTCGAGTGAAGAAAAATATCTTATGAAGAGGCAAGAGAGAAGCTGGAAGTAAGAAAATTAAGCCGTTCATGCATTTTAAAGGAAAGGTAAATATGGTAAATGATGATGAACCAGTGCGCAGAGAAATGCAAACAAAGTCACCGGATAAATGAGAAACAAATAAATCGAGGGACTAAATAACACAGTTGACAGTCACATATGAGGGTAAGTAAGGAGACATGATCAGGTGTGTGTGGAGAGGGAGAGAGAGAGAGAGAGAGAGAGAGAGAGAGACAGATAGAGAGAGAGAGAGAGAGAGAGAGAGAGAGAGAGAGAGAGAGAGAGAGAGAGAGAGAGAGAGAGAGAGAGAGAGAGAGAGAGAGAGTACTTTTCCCGTCCAGAAAAGGCCCGTCTGAGGGCATGACGGAGCCCGGCGTCGTCCCCAGCGCGGCATCCAGAACGTGCACGTCAAGAACAGATTATATTTCCTCTCCGCGGCAAAACAAGACGCTTACACGCGTAATCGGCCGCCGCCTTCTCCTCCGCTGGCCGCCGGCGCTGCCCCGCCCGCCGCCGCCCGCCCGCCCGTCTGGCTGCCTGGCTGGGGGACGCGCCGCGGCAGGAGAGTGCGTAACTGCACACACACACACACACACACACACACACACACACACACACATACATACACACACACACATGCACGCACGCACGCACGCATACACACACACACACACACACACACACACACACACACGCACACGCACTCTCTCTCTCTCTCTCACACACACACACACCCCACCCCACACACACTCTATCACGCTCCCTTACAAAAACTAATCATGATTTTTTGAAATGCTAACAGTCAAAAATCAATTTAATATTAAAATCAAGATATCAGCTAACAACACAAAGGACGATACTATCACATAAGCAAATATAATAATATTTTTAAGACAATGAGAATATGATGCAACTGCAACTAAGGATGAATGCAAGGACACCAAACCAAAAACTATTACTTATTACGATTGAAATCTGGTAACTTTTGCTTTGAAACGCGGATGATCGTTGCAATTATCAATACTATGATATTCATCATAAATAACACTCGCAGTTGCAACAACATCAATTATTAACGACGAACTGGACGATAAAGAAAGAAATGGAGTTTGCAATATTCGCGATAACGGTAAAGACAGAGTTCAGTGAATAGTTTTATTATGAATGTTACCTGTGCAATCATTGG
>NC_091561.1:28296281-28298781 GCF_042767895.1 Penaeus vannamei | reverse complement strand
CTCGCACGCGCGCACGCACTCTGCTGCTGAACACCTGTGAGGCGATGACTTCCTTTTCCTCTCTACTTTCTTTTTATTCCATTTTTTTTTTTTTTTACCATCATCCGTCTTATTATTGTTATTTGTCCTCTTACTGTTCATCTGTTTCTTAGCATCTGTTGTGTTCTTGTAGTATTTCATTGTTCTTTCTAACGGCGTTATTCAATCTAATTCATTATTCGTGTTCTTATTCTGCATCAATATATTTGTGCGTTATCATTATTCAAGACCGTATGTTGGACTACCATTATCCGCTTTGTTATCATTTGTCATCTTATCAATAACTTCTTATTTCGACATAATTTTCCTTATCATTATTACCATTACATTCTCGTCATTTGTCTTACAACTGTTTATGATCATATATCATTCTCTTCACTTCATTCTATAATCATCACATTATCTATTTTCATTATTTCCGTACGTTATTCATTCATTTATCTTTATCATTTCTTGTTTTCTTCGCTTTATAACGTTCCTATGCGATACTGTGCGTTAATAACTACATATTCATATGTATGGTTAACCCAAGTTGACAATTTAGGAGGTACAGATAGTGATAATATAAATAATGTTAATAATGGCAGTGATAATAATAATAATAATAATAATAATAATAATAATAATTATAATACTAATACTAATACTAATACTAATACTATTGAGATCGTTATTGATCCGACATTTAAAAGATGCATTATTCATAACTGAGAGGATGTTTGGACCCCGCAGACACGTCGATTTACGTATTTCTATTATAAAGGCATATTAATATAGCAAAAGTTTGTGTTATGATTAATAGAGTCTATCATAATGATTATAAAAAAAGTTGATTTGTTTAAATGCTAATTATTTAATGTGGGAAACTTGCAAACTGTTTTATTGTCACGTTTCTTTGTCAGACAGAATTCTTGCTTCGCCCCTTGCCCAGATATTGATGGCAGTAATGCTTGTCAAGTGAACAGATATAATTGTGAATCCCCATGTTTTGAACTGTGGTGAGTAAGACGGAATCGTTGCTTCGCCCCGTACATAGATCGGAAGAAAGTTTGGGGAAAGTCAGGCAGTGTCACACATCATGATGCCTTGTTGTTAGGAAATATTTATTTGTAAATTATAACAAAGCATAACAAAGTATAATAAAGTATAACAAAGGAAAATTATGAGTTGGAAAGGATTGTTCAGTTTTCTGTACAGTGTATTCATGGAAAGTATTAGGAAATGTGGGTGAGTGTTTGCTTTTTTTTATGTTTATAATAACGATTATCGATTTAACTAGTAGGCAAAGGGAGGGTGTAAAATCAAAGTTAACCTTAGACTGGAAGTAAGTTAGTAGAAGAGAAGATTCCTTTTTTTCGATATAATGTTTATAACTAAATTTTACATTGTAATATGCCACCTGTTTATTATTTTTTGTTTATAGAATAGATAGCTACTGGTTATTTTTGAAATGACAGTTGTAGCTGAACCTTAAGACTGTTAAGTCATGCTAGTCAGATTAAAATTGCGAAAGTCAAAATTGGGATTTCTCAGTTTCCTTAAATTCCAAAACTCCCGGCGGTGGGGGTGACGCAAGAGTGACATTATGATCATTTGTATTAGAATTGATATTGACAAATTGGCATTATCGATTTAGTTTGTATATATTGCATTTAGTACTTGATTAAATATCTTTATGGTAACAATAATAATGACAATGAAAATGATGATAATGATGATATTAAGAATATTAATAGTAATAATAATAATAATCATAATGATAGTAATAATGATAATAATGATAATGATAATTATATCAATGATAACAGCAACGACAATAATAATGATAATAATAGTGACAATGAAAATGATTATGATAATAGTAATGATAACAATGATGATGATCATAATGATCATAGTAGTAATAATAATAATGAAAATAGCAACTGATATTGATAACAATAACAATACTAATTACATAAAGGAAAATAATATAATAATAGTAATAATAATATTCACAATCATAAAGACAACAATAATGATAATAACATTAACAATGATAGTAATGATATTAATAAGGAGGATGGACAAGTAACAATAATAAGAACAATAAAGATATTCATGATCATTTGATAATAATGATAATCATAACAATAAAAAGTAAAGAAAAAAATAGTAACAGTAGTAATGGTAATGATAGTAATGATAATGATTATAATAAAATAATACTGATATTGGTAATGATAATAACAACAATAATGATCATGATAGTAATGATAACATTAATAATGTAATGGTAGTAATAGAAATGATAATAATAATGATACTACTACTAATACTAATGATGATGATAATAATAGTAATAATAATAACAATAATATTATATATCCATGATGATAATGGTGATAATGATAATAGTAATGATAACAATGATAATAGTAATAATAAAGAATAATATAGAAATAATGATAGCAATGATAAC
>NC_091561.1:28276281-28281281 GCF_042767895.1 Penaeus vannamei | reverse complement strand
TTGCCAATGGGTGAGTCGGTTGCTTCATCTATTGGCCTTTTTACTTCTATCTGTGGTAGATTATTGATATCGTTTTGATAGATTGTCAAGGAAGCAATATCAACTTGTAAAATGTGACACCACACATAAGCACATACAACTAAACATCTGCAGACACACATATACCTACCTACACACACACACACACACACACACATACGCAAACACACGCACACACACACTCACTCACACACAAAGGCCCCACACACGTACCACCCATGTGTCAGCTCCTTCCGGTAGGCCTCTGAGTGTCACCCTCCGGCCAGTCAGCGGCTGATTACACACGCTGAGCAGGTAAATCAACACCTGTGAGCACGTCGACACTCGAACCGCGATCGCAGATGTTCAAAACAAACAACGATCAATCTAACAGCAGGAGTTCCTTCACCCTTCCGTCTCTCCTCGGCTCCTTCTCCACTTCCCCCTTCGCCCTTCCTCTGTCTCCTCTTCTGTCTTCATCTTCCTTCTCTCTCTGTGTTATTCTCCTCTTTCTTACTCATCCCCCCTTCCCCTTTTTTGTCTACGTCTTTTCCTTTTCCTTCTCCTCTTCCTCCTTCTGTTCCCCCTCCTTCTCCTTGTCTCTCTCCTACTCCTGATTCTTCCTCCTCCTTTTCTCCATTTCCCAATCCCTGTTCTCCTTCATCCTTCATCTCTGTCCTACATGACCTACAACCTTTAAAAAAAGAAAGAAAGAAAAAAAAAACGTGTTGACAGGTATGTGGTTATTTCTCCATTTCCGCCGTCACGGTCAATCGCCATTTCAAGTTCATTTATCTATCACATGTTCTTTATTTCTACCATTGTCATTGCTACCATTTTCGCCAAACAGTGTAAATAAGAAGCCCTTCATAACTTTGTCATTTTCTTCTTCTCCTTCTTCTTGCAGTTTTCTTTCTTTTTTCCCACCAATTTCCTTTTCCTTTTGGAGCGAAGGGGACGGTATCGAAGCGGGAACCTCGGCGCGAATAGAAGCGGCGGCCGACTGACAGCCCCATTCGCCGAGAAAGTGACGCGTAAGGAGAATAAGAGAGGTAGATAGCTAGATAGATAGACAGATAAAGAGAGAGAGAGAGGGAAGAGAGAGAGAGAGAGAGAGAGAGAGAGAGAGAGAGAGAGAGAGAGAGAGAGAGAGAGAGAGAGAGAGAGAGAGAGAGAGAGAGAGAGAGAGAGAGAGGCCGAGATAGCGACAGCCGGTACTCAGAAATCCCTCAGAGCAAAGATCAAAGGGGGAGGGGTAAGAAGGGGGGGGGGGGCAGTAGGACGAGTGGTGGTTGATGGGCGGGGAGGGAGGAAAGGAAGGAGGAGAAAGGGGAGGGGAGGCGGACACGAAGGAGGAGAGGGAAGTGAGGAAGAGAAAAGAAAGAGAGAGGAAGGGTGAGGGGGCTGAGGAAGGAGGGGCTGGGGAACTGGAGAACGTAGAATGAATGTATCTAGCGACAGATGGGCGTGTCGTAGAGGTGTTCTAGCACCGCACGCCCGTCGTCTGGCGTGTGGGCTGGACAAGGCTGCTGAAGGAACGCGATGTGGGTTGACAAGATGGCGGGGGCGGGGGACGGGGGGGGGGTGACTGGCGACCGGGGTGCAGGAGGGAGAGGGGGGGGGGCAGGAAAGATCTCGAGGAAAACGGAAAAGGAAAAGATAAGTGGTACAAAAAGAAAATACGAAGACGAAGAAGAAGAAGAAAGAGGAGGAAGAGTACAAAAAAAAAGGAAGAAAGAGAAGGAGTGGTAGTAGTAGAAGAAGAAGAAAAAGGAAAGAGACATGAACATGAAGAAGAAAAAGAAAGGGAAGGAAATACAAGCCCAGACGTTAATACTAATTACAATTACAAATTATATCCTTAAGACTAATAATGAAAATAAAGATAACGAGAGAAAAAAATCAAACTAAATACTACAGCAGTAGTATCAATGGCATCAACAGAAGCAACCCCATTGACTTCAAAGAAGTCAATTATAATATTCATTTCAAAATCTATGGTGGTAATAGTACTGAGAAATTGATGAAAATTATACGTGATAGGTACATATTTTCTAACAGCAATTAAGATGATAATGAGAATAATGAAAAAAAAAAAATAGTGATGATAATGATAATGATAATGATAATGATAATAACAATAAAAGTAACAATAACAACAACAAAAACAGCAACAACAGTGATAATGATAATAACAATAATAATGATTATAGTAATAATAATAATAACGATAATAATAATAACAACAACAACAACAACAACAACAACAACAATAATAATAATAATAATAATAATAATAATAATAATAATAATAATAATAATAATAACAGTAATAATAATAATAATGATAATAATGATAATAATAATGATAATGATAACAACAATAATAATGATAATGATAATAATAATAATAATAATAGTAATAACAATGATAATGATAATGATAATAATAATGATAATGGAAATAATGATAATAATAATAATAATCAAAATGATAATAACAATGATAACAATAATAATAATAACAACAAGGCCAAGAACAACAATAATAAGGGTAATGATGATATCAATACTTATAACAATGACAATAATGGCAATAATAATGATAATGATAACAATTATGGTAATGAAAATAATAATGACAATGATAATCATAATCATAACAACAATAACAACAGCAATGCTAGTAATAAAAGAGATGATTATAGTAATAATATTTATAACAATAATATTACTATCAATAATAATGGTGATCATCATAATCATCATCATAATAATAATGATAGCATTGATAATAAAAATAATAACAATGTCAGTAATGAAAATGATAATGATGGTATTGATAATGATAATAATAATAATAATAATAATAATAATAATAATAATAATAATAATAATAATAATAATAATAATAATAATAATAATAATAATAATAACAGTAACAATTATAGAAGTAATAATGATAATGATACTAATGATAAAATAATAACAGTAACATCATCGGCAATGATAATAATGAAAGTACTGATAATATTAATAACAATGATAATAATAATGATGAATATAATAATGACGATTGCAATAACGCTACTGACAAATATAATAAGCATAACAATGATGGTAATAATAACTGGGATAATTACAATAAACATAACAGTTATAGCAAATAATGATAAGAACAACCATGTTAGCATTAATAAGGTTGATAATAACAATAACAATAATGATAATTGTGAAATAATTATGATAGTGGTAATACTGATAAAAAATGTTGTGTTAAAAAAGAATAAAGCTAAAAGTGATGATGATAACGAATATGAAAATAATCATATGATACTACTAACAATGATGATGATAATGTTAATAAGGATAATCACAACAATTATAATAGTAATAATAATAATAATAATAATATTAATGATGATAATAACAACAACAACAATAATAATAATAATAATGATGATGATGATGATGGGGATGATGATGATGATAATAATAATAATATTAATAATAATAATAATAATAATAATAATAATAATAATAATAATAATAATAATAATAATAATAATAATAATAATAATAATAATAATAATAATAATAATAATAATAATAATAACAACAATAATAATAATAATAATAATAATGATAATAATGATAATCATAATAATAATAATAATAGTAATAATAACAATAATAAAAATGATAATAATAATAATAATGATAATAATAATAATAACAACAACAACAACAATAATAATAATGATAATAATAATAATAATAATAATAATAATAATAATAATAATAATAATAATAATAATAATAATAATAATAATAATAATAATAATAATAATAATAATGATGATGATGATGATGGTGATGATGATAATAATAAGGATAATAATAACAATAATAATAATGATAATAATGATAATAATAATAATAATAATAATGATAATAATGATAATAATAATAATAATAATAATAATAATAATAATAATAATAATAATAATAATAATAATAATAATAATAATAATGATAATAATAATAATAATAATAATAATAATGATGATGATGACGATGATAATGATAATAATAATAACACTAATAATGATAATAACAATCATAATGATTATAATAATAACATTGATAATAATAATGGTAACAATGACAACAATATTAATGATATTGATGATACCAATAATAATAATGATAATGAAAATAGCAATGCTCACAATAGAAATAACAGCAACAACAACAATAATAATAACAATAATGATAATGATCATAATAATAATGATAATGATAATGATATTGATAATGATTACCGTTATTATCACTCTCATTATTAATATGTTATTGTTACTATCACCATTATTACAATTCTCATTAGTATTATTTGACCAACGATAATGATAATGTCAATAGCAATAGTATACAAGTAATAAAAAAATAACGAAGTAACAAAACGGACCAAGAAATAGACCAAAAGGAGAGGAAACCAAAGGATGAGGCAACAGAAAGCAACCCTGAACCCGGCGGGCGCGGGCGGGCGCGGGCGGGCGGCCGTGAGCCAAGCCATGCCCAGCAGCGCGGGTGTCATGACGCGGTTCCGCCTGCCTCGTGGGCGGCTCGCGGTCCCAGACTCGGCCGAGGCGGACGACCAGTTTTTGCCGATCGGTTACACTCGCGGACGTGCATTTCTTCGCCAGCCAGACCACGCCGTGCCGGCTGCCGCACCCATACTCGTACCTACACGCGCATCCAGTCAGTCACTTGTTTTTTGGGCGCTTTTTACTCGCTCCCGCTGTCGCCATTTGCTTGAAAGCAGTGATTCCCGGCCTGGGCGGTGAGAGCCGAGACGGCCGGTGGGCGGCCAAGGGTACGATGGCCGTTCTAAGGAAGGGACTGACTTTCTTTTCCTTTGTCACATCGAATCTACACCTGGAATGTGTAGTCTTGTAACTTCACCAAGTACTCCATTC
>NC_091561.1:28236281-28238781 GCF_042767895.1 Penaeus vannamei | reverse complement strand
GCGTTTTGATAAAAAACTAAAATCCGACTAGAATTATTTGATTGCAACATATATGCTTATATATATATATATATATATATATATATATATATATATATATATATATATATATATATGTATGTATATATGCATATATATATATATATATATATATATATATATATATATATATATATATATATATATATATATATGTACACACACACACACACATACACACACACACACACACACACACACACACACACACACACACACACACACACACACACATACACACACACACACACACACACACACACACACACACACACACACACACACATATATATATATATATATATATATATATATATATATATATATATATATATATATATATATATATATATATATATATATATATATAAGGAAAAGAAAGAGTATGCATGAAAAGGAAGACATACCGAAGTATGGGTTCGTTTCACCGTAGATTTTACCCCCACTTGGCCTTGAGGAGAGGATAGCTGCAGACATGATTCATCTGCCAATGATAACGAGTTTATAATTTTCTTAATATTCCATTCCTTCACACTCCATTATCGTTTGTATCGTTTTTATGTTTTATTTTTCACGTTTATTATCATCGTTTCGGTCGAACCAGTTGCTAACGTATGGTCTAATCTCCAGGAAATCCTGTCATTAAGTCCAGGCATTTCATATCATTATGAAGACTATTTATAATGTTCTGTTTTCTCTCTTATTTTCCCTTCTCTTCCTTTTCCGCCATTCTTATTACTATGGATATTTCATACTTATTGCTATCATCATTCGTAATGGCATCAGTATCATCATTATCATCGTCACTGTTATTCTTATTTCATTATCATTAATGCTGTTTTATTGTTATCATCATTAATATCATTATTGTATAATCATTCCTATAATGATAATAACTAGTATCATAGCTATTACATTATTGTTATCATTTTCATTATCATTATTATCAACATCATCAAGTTCATCATAATCATTACTATTATCATTATCATATCAAAATTACTACCATTTTCATCATCATCATCTTTATCTTCACTGTCATCAACATCGTTGTTATTATCATTATTATTGTCATTATCCTTTTCATTATTATTGTTATTATTACTATTATTATTATTATTATTATTATCATTATTATTATTATTATTATTATTATTATTATTATTATTATTATTATTATTATTATTATTATTATTATTATTACCATTATTATCATCATCATCATCATTATTATTATTACTGTTTTTATTATTATCAATATTATTATCATTATTACTATTATCATATCATTATTGTTATTACAATGATTATCATTATTATTATTAGCAGTAGTATTATATCATCAATAATGTTATCATTACTATCATTATCTTTATTGTTATCATTGTCATTAAATATCAATTTAATTTTTTTTATCCTTATCATTATTCTTCTTATTATTATTATTTCTATCATTATCATCATTATTACTGCCGCTAATATCAAAATTATTATCATTAGTAATTGATATTACGTTTGCGATGATTAATGATATTATCTCTGGATCCATCGAGGCCCCTGGCACGCAGCCGCCGCACCTGCTGCCACTCGGCCGGAGACGCCACTCGCCCTCGGCCGGAGACGCCACTCGCCCTCGGCCGGAGACGCCACTCGCCCTCGGCCGGAGACGCCACTCGCCCTCGGCCGGAGACGCCACTCGCCCTCGGCCGGAGACGCCACTCGCCCTCGGCCGGAGACGCCACTCGCCCTCGGCCGGAGACGCCACTCGCCCTCGGCCGGAGACGCCACTCGCCCTCGGCCGGAGACGCCACTCGCCCTCGGCCGGAGACGCCACTCGCCCTCGGCCGGAGACGCCACTCGCCCTCGGCCGGAGACGCCACTCGCCCTCGGCCGGAGACGCCACTCGCCCTCGGCCGGAGACGCCACTCGCCCTCGGCCGGAGACGCCACTCGCCCTCGGCCGGAGACGCCACTCGCCCTCGGCCGGAGACGCCACTCGCCCTCGGCCGGAGACGCCACTCGCCCTCGGCCGGAGACGCCACTCGCCCTCGGCCGGAGACGCCACTCGCCCTCGGCCGGAGACGCCACTCGCCCTCGGCCGGAGACGCCACTCGCCCTCGGCCGGAGACGCCACTCGCCCTCGGCCGGAGACGCCACTCGCCCTCGGCCCGAGACGCCACTCGCCCCCGGCCGGAGACGCCACTCGCCCTCGGCCGGAGACGCCACTCGCCCTCGGCCGGAGACGCCACTCGCCCTCGGCCGGAGACGCCACTCGCCCTCGGCCGGAGACGCCACTCGCCCTCGGCCGGAGACGCCACTCGCCCTCGGCCGGAGACGCCACTCGCCCTCGGCCGGAGACGCCACTCGCCCTCGGCCGGAGACGCCACTCGCCCTCGGCCGGAGACGCCACTCGCCCTCGGCCTTCGCTCTGCGCGTGAACCAGGACTCGCCTGTTTGAGCAG
>NC_091561.1:28223781-28228781 GCF_042767895.1 Penaeus vannamei | reverse complement strand
AATGACATGAGAGACAAAGATATAGAATGAATTAAATGAGAGACAAAGTAAAAAATGCACTTTGGAATTCATGGAATAGTCGATGAGCGCGTAGTGTTGGATCTGTTCTGAATTAGAAATGCCCAAGGACGAAATGCAAATTACGGTGATGTTTATTTTTTATTGTTATCATTTATGTACTGAAATGAGCGTCTCAGTGGAAATATGTCACGGAGGTGCAGGTGTGAAGACGGAATTAAATATGAACCTAGACACATATTTTCCTTGCTTAAGCTGCCTAACCTACACCCAGGTTCACAGGATCATTATTTAGAGGTATATTATATTGTGTCTTGTGTGTTGATTTATGCAGGATATTCGTAAAGTTTTGAAAGTTTACTGCTCGGAGTAGTTACTGATTTTCATTGCGTACTCACTCTTCATTAAGTCAGTGTTATGCTTGTGTGTTCGTGTGTGTGTGTGTGTGTGTGTGTGTGTGTGTGTATGTGTGTGTGTGTGTGTGTGTGTGTGTGTGTGTGTGTGTGTGTGTGTGTGTGGGCGTGCGTGCGTGTTTGTGTGTGTATACATAATTTATATATCTTTTGTTGTGAACAAGATAGTCATTTCACATTCATTATGCAATTTTGACTATCATAAACAGACAAATTTGAAAAAAAGCTAGACAGCCCATACGCAAAGAAAACAAATACGATCTCCAATAAACCGAAACGTGATTCACACTCCTGCATTGCAATGAAACTGGACTCTGGGCATAAGAAATCCTGGCTGATTTCTGTATCTCACAAACCTCATTACATAGAGACGCACAAAAACAAGACCAGCAGGATGGTCGTGGTAGCTGGAATGAGACAAACTCCCTTGCAGCTCTAGGTTTTATTAGCAGCAGGCGAATTAAGGTCCAAGGGGTGAATGGCTCCTTGTTGGACGGGTTCGAACGTGCGTCCGATCTCAGGAAAGAGAAAAACTGGAATTGGAGCACTCCGATTTGCCGTCTTTTTCATTCAAATCAATTGACATTCGATGATTATGCTTCGTTTTTTTCTCCTTTTTTTAAGCTCATATTTAATATATGTTATTGTTTTACACTATTTCATTATCTCTTCTTAATAGGTACTTTGAGAGTCGGAGTTCTCCAAAGTTCAGGGTGGGTTGCCAGTTTTTCTTTTCCTGAAACTGGACGGACTATAGTGGCGAGGCTCTAAGGAGACTTCGTCCTGTGGATGGGGTCAAGGTCTGGCCTCGTGAAGGGTCAGTTTTAGCAGATCGTATCTGAAGGAACAGGGCTACAGAATTTCAGATTTTTTTCACTTCATAAGGACACCTGTGGACATGAGAGGAAATGAAAATTAAGGTGTCATGATCTTAACTTGCCCACAAGACATTATAACCCATAAGACACACAAAACTGAAACACATACGCGCATACATGTCAACACCAACGATTATGAAAAAAACTTATATTGTAGACGTCATGCATTCTCTCAAAACTTCACTGAAAAAACACGGGATGTAGATTTGTGACCCCCCCCCCCAAAAAAAAAAGGAGAGAAAAAGAGAGAAAAGGAGATCACATTGGTGTATAGACAGGTTCGAACAGCGTTTTGGATTTGAAGACAAAATGGAAGGAAGACTTGAGCCCCTTTGCACACTCACAGAAGTACGCATTGCAATGAATGATACATAAAGAATGTTTTATACGATGTTTCTAAGCTCTCTTGTCGGTTATCATTTGCTGAAATTTGATTAAATTTCCCAAGAACACTTCTTTTGAACTGTCACTATGAAGATTAAATATGCGCTATAAATGAAAGAAGTATCAGCATATGTACATTGTAATACTTCCAATAAAGCTAAATTGGTCTCCCGGATGTAAAACATATACCGCAATAGATGCCCTCGTGTTTATGGGAGCTGGATATAAATTGAAACTAATGACAAGTCAGGAAACAATTCCTTTGTTCAACGATTACTATGTAATAACATCATGACAACTCTAATCAATAGATTTTAAATGATGTGTAACTGACATCCACCCGTAAAATTCATTCTCCCGATGTCTTTCGCTCCCTTTTATTGATTACTCTCTGCATTTCTCAAATTTATTTATTCATCTATTTGCCTTTCCACTCTTTTTCCTTCTCCTTTACTCCCTCTTTTTATACAATCATCTGTTGCCTCCCTCCCATTCAGGCATCACTAGCCTCCCTGATTTATCTGGATTTTCAAGTGCAAACTAAAAGGTTCCACTCTCCCTGTTCCCTGCAACATCTTGGGAAATACCTGTCCATTCCGCGTCAGACAAAATAACTCCACTGACCTATCGCTGTGACGTCAACAAGGCACATTTCCGTGGTTGGGCGCAGTTCAAGGACGGTCCATGAGAAAACCACTTATCTGATTAGATTAACTTGCTGATGAGCATTATAGAATTATGATCATAAATTAATTTTTGCAGATTAAGAATGGAAATGACCAGTACTACCTTATCCTCGTGGCTGGAGAAATAAATAATCTAACCTAATCCAGTCTTCCACTAAATATCTCCCTATCTGCTATTTTCTCTTCATAGACAACACTGTAAGCATTTGCATTTTGAAGACTTGCGTTCTCACAATCATTAAAAGAATCCTTCCATCTTTAGTGACTCTGAGAAACGCATTCACTGATAATTCCGTAAATTTCTGTTGTAAGAATAGAATTTTAAAGGTATTTAGTAGTCAAAATATTGAATTGTCCAATTAGGCAAGGCTGTTTGATATCTTTCGTGATAATAAGTACAAGCAGTGTGATTTTGTGATTCACATCCTACAGTGCCGATCTTGAGTCAGGTAAGTCACTGATCACCACGGAATCACAATCTGTTGGAAGTAAATTCATGCGATTCGTAAGGATTCATTCCCACATTGGAACACGGGTACATGGTTGTGATCTTGCAAATCACTTGATTGAAGGCTATATGGATATGCATTACAGGTTGACCTCATCACCAAATTTCTCATCGGTTCTATTATGGAACCCTAAGACTATGATAAGGTTTAGCAAAAAGTTTTCCTATGAAAAAGGTGTTTGAATAGGAAGCTTGATATGGTTGTTGTTTGAATTGGACTTGGGCATAGGTGTCTTTGTTAGAAATTGCAACAAGTAATGGAGAAGAGGACCATAGTCCATTTTCAAACGATACTGAAGAAACATTTCATTTTACATAGGGAATGTTTTATTATCTATATTTTCATTGATTGATATGGCTTATTTCGATGGAAGTAAAAACGAAATACACAAATGCTTCAGCACTCTCAGATGTAAAATTGAGCTCCATGTGGCCTAGTTAAGACAAAGTAGTTCTAACCGAGATCGGAAAAAAGATAAAGGCAAAAGGCGACAATGAAATTGATAACGACTTCAATAAACAATAAGGGACGGAATAGTGATGTCCAATATGGTAACTAATATGGTAACCTTTTTCCGCAGCTAAGAAGCCCATATGCAGTTACTACCAATTTAGTCACAGGAAGACCTCATTTTCTGTACGGTGATGTGTAAAAATAGAAACATAAGAATCTTAAATGTTTTGAAAGCATCAGGAGTTAAGAAATAATGTTAAAGATGTTTTATATGTCCCACATGGTGGCTGCGACTCGCGATGGCTGTTCAATATGTTTGTTTTGTCGTTTTGTATATTTTTCAATAGATGTAAATTGTGTTTTAGCATTTTCTACGAAGTGTTTTTGATGTTTTATTACTATTGTTATTATCATTAGTTTATTTTCTTTTATCCCCCTGTTAAAATATTTACATATATGCATATATATTGTGCAAAATTCACCAAATGCTTCGTCCAAGGGAAGGGCATAACGCTGGCAGACCGAACCAGGAGGAGGGTGTACGCATTCGTGAGAACAGCAGGCGGCAGAGTTTATTATCTCAACATCGCCACTTTTCTTATGTTGCAGATAAAATCATATTCCGTTTACCAACACTGATTATTTTATACTACCGAGACTATAAAGGTCTAGAATGGTCTGAGATATACTGCCATTACCAGTGATCAATAAGTCAACAGTATTACATTATTGAGCATTACCGTTCGTGCATATATAATTTATGTAATGTTTTGCTACATCACGATCTGATATATTCCGAGATTATACGATCGTAGTTGACTGCCAGCATTGCTAAATGAGCTAATTTTGCTAAAAGATCAACTTAATGCTGTGTAATTTATAGGCGCTATAAGAGGAAAGGGATACCTATAGTAATTTACGTAAAAAGGAGAGAGAAAGAAAAAAAAATGGTACGTCCAATTATACGTTCAAGTGTAAATCATCACCGCTGGTACTATACATACATGAATATATGAACATACAGACTAGCACTGCATATTATCCTGTCATCTCCGAAGGTATGGAAAAAGGGGCGTGGTCTATGTGAAATAGGGGGAACTTATGATGGCGTAAATTATGGTAGAAGTAATAATTCCGATAACAGCAATGGTACTCTTATTGACAGACTTGCTGAAATAATACAAATGATGATTATGATCAGAATAACATGATTATTGATAATAACAGCAATAATGGTGAAAACCGCTGAAAAATGCGAAATACAAATCAAAACTACTATTGCTACTGCTACTACTACTACCACTACTACCGCTACCACTACAGCTACTACTGCTGCTGTTGTTGTACTACTACTACTGCTCTACTACTATACAACAGCAACAACTACTACTATTACTACTACAACAACAACAACAACAACAACAACAACAACAACAACTACTACTACTACTACTACTACTACTACTACTGCTACTACTACTACTACTACTACTACTACTACTACTACTATTATAACTACTACTACTGTACTGTTACTATTAGCACCACCACCACCACAACTACTAGTAATAATGATAAGGATGAAAATATGTTAATAAAAATCATAATAAGAGTAGTAATGATGATGGTGATAATGCCGGTAACCATAATGAAGATTAT
>NC_091561.1:28205748-28208281 GCF_042767895.1 Penaeus vannamei | reverse complement strand
TCAAACCGCAGCCACTGAGAATAAATTATTTAGTATCAGCTCGCAATATAAGCGTTTAAAAAAATATAATTTTGAATAACTACTATGAGAATTGTATTTGTATTTGGCTACCCTTGTTTCAAGCCAAAAAATACCAAGGTTAGAATTTTGAATGTAAGCGCTCCTCCCCCAAATCCTAGTTTTGAAATTGATTATGCCATTATTTATGGTGGTATCATCAATGAAGCCGATGTAGAAAGGGAGAGATATAAAGAGAGAGAGAGAGATGAAAAGAGGGATAGAGTGAAGCACAATTGTTTGTTTGCGTGCGGTTGTAGCCGCAGACCAATTTGCTTAGAATAGAAAGGTATAAAGGTGAAAAAAATCGAAACGGAGATCCTGAAAGATAGAGAAAAATAAGAAAAGTAACATACTGAGGATGAACATGATTATAAAAACGCAAATAATTCGAATATCAGTGGTAGTAGTGGTAAAAAAATAGTGTTGAATAAAATGATCATGGCAATATTAGTTCTGGTCATAATGGTAATAGTGATAAATTTATTCAGAATTATACAATGCTAACAATAATTTGAATTGAGGAAACCAAATAATTTCCTTTGTATTTCAAATATCTTTATTTAAAATCATGATCATGAAAATTTTGGTTCTTTTTATGGATAGGCTTGCATATTTGTTATAGAATTCCGTTATTTCATCACGCCAATTTGTTACCGCTGTGGCCCTTAGCCTCCCTGTGTTTGATTTTCTTTCCTCTCTATTTTAATCCTCCCGAAATCTTTCTCTCTCCCTTTCTTCCTCTCTTTTTCTTAATCCTCTCTATCTCAGTACGCTTTTTCTCTCGTTCTCAATCCTCTCTCTCTTTCGCAATCCTCTCTCTCTCTTCCCTCTTTCTTTCCGTTTCTTATTCTAAGGAAGCGATTTATCGCATATTTACGAATAATTTTCACCGAGCTGCCTTTGTTTATCTCTGTATCAAGCCAAAAAATACCATGGTTAGAATTTTGAATGTAAGCTAGTTTTAAAAATGTTTGATTATGCACTTATTATTTATGGTGGTATCATCAATAAAACCAATGTATTTATGGCCTATAAATCGAAAGTAAAATGAAAAGGACTAGGGACTCGAATCCTGGCCCCCCTTGAAGGCAGGTATTGTACTTATTACATCTTGGATATTTACTAATTTGCTGTCCGGAATTGATATGCTGCAGGTTTTGCATTTTGATACTTTGTTTTCTTTTTGCGATGTGATTATTTCTGTGTATATTTGTATGTGTTAGAAACACAGAGAGGCAGAGAAAGGGAGAGATATATGATCTCGTCGGAATAATCCGATGAAACTTCTTATGGTGACTCCGCCATGTTGTACAATGTATGGAATGCAGAGAATGCTGTGATCGTGTTTTGGAATTGACGTCACACATCCGGGTTCTGGCATTTTCGCGGGAAAGTATAACTTGTCTTCGGAAAATAGAAATAAACAAATAAATTCTCAATTTTGGGGAATTATTTTCAAATTTCCTTTTTTTTTACTGATATTGGAGAGATGGTTTGCGAGCTAATTTTTCCCTGTTTAAAGTTTTTAGCTGATACTTCACATAAGCCCTTTAAAACGTTGTCCAAGGCAGACAAGTCTTCTTCATTGATGCCAGTGTCTTTCTATAAAGTACAAGTCGTAACAGTCCTTGGAGAGCATTGAAAAGTCAAAATAGCACACAGCATATACATATTTGGGTTTTAAAAGCAATAGACAAGTATTCCCACCAACAATCTCGGAGAGTGATAAGTATGCATAAGTTGAGGGTGGAGTTTATTTCATTGGCGTTTGGTAACAGTTTCAGCGCGCATTTCAAAACAGCTGACAAGTTAGTGCCGCATCAAGAAGGCAGAAAAGTAAATAAATCTACCGTAACATCTTAACAAAGCACAATATTTTCTCCTATATTCATTATAGTGTCTCTAAAACAGTGACACACACTTCCGATGGGCAACCTTTACACTCTGATACTTTATCAAAACAAATGAACATCCCTGGACTAAAATATAGGGCTACCCATTCCCATATATACGATTTTATGAAGTTAAATATAACAAGTCACCGAATACAATATCAACAGATGAATGTTGCTAGAAATTCTCAGACTTTTTTCACCTGAAATATTCTTTATTTCATAGAATAGCAGATATATTCTCGATTTAGAGAGACGAGGAGTTTAGAAGAGGTAAATTGTTCGTCTTATAATAATTTTTGATTTATAAGCAAAAAACTTTTCATTCCCATAATCTCCATTATCTCCTTTCGTGTCTATTTAATTTCAATTTCCCTGAATATGATTTTATGGAAATTACAGAATCAGATACCGTGAAAAAAATGATTTTTATGATAAAATATTAAGCGGAGTTCTTGGCCGACGCCCGCATTCGAAGGACTGCAACCAGTACGGTAATCGAATGACGCTGTTGCCATGGTGACGGTACACCGCTTGACTTAGCAAGCGCAAGTCTAGCCATCTACGGGGGTCGCTTGAGA
>NC_091561.1:28166690-28167748 GCF_042767895.1 Penaeus vannamei | reverse complement strand
ATGAGATGAATAAGGAATGAGAGAGAGAGAGAGAAAGAGAGAATGAGAGAGAGAGAGAGAGAGGGAGAGAGAGAGAGAGAGAGAGAGAGAGAGAGAGAGAGAGAGAGACAGAGAGAGAGAGAGAGAGAGAGAGAGAGAGAGAGAGAGAGAGACAGAGAGAGAGAGAGAACAAAGAAGAGAAACCAAAGGATAGTTAAAAAAAACACTTAGTGATGAAACTAATAAAGAATGTCTTCCAGTGCAATATATATGACATAACATAGTAGATATGCAGTAATGACGAGATGTTACTGATATGCAAAGGAGAGAGGCGTAGGCATGCAGGATGCAAGACGAACAATGATATCGCAAGATTATAAAACTACTGACATTTGCAAATTTTCTAGCACAGACTGAATAGACGGGATTTTTTCTACAGTTAAGTGTAGGAGTTTCGCTTTTCCTGTGTAAGGTAGATGACCTGGTTAGTCTCACACTGAAAATCAACTGATAAACGAAATAGGAAACTGTTGGCGGAATAACTACCTAGTGAAGGCAAATGAGGGGTATCAAAGGGTTAACGACATGCGGGGAGTTGACAATCTCGTGAGGGCGTGTGACTTATTATAAAAAGGTGGATAACGACCTTTGTGAACATCATTAAACGGTCCGGTGAGGAGTGATTGGCTTTAGCATGTACACTCCGCCACCCGCGATTCATTCTCCGAAGGAAGTGACAGAACTAATACATAAGTTACCCCTTAATATAGCCTGACTGTTTGCTCTACGACTCAGAAGATAACAAAATTGAGTGAATGTTCACATGGAAATATATACGTTCGATTCGATATATCATGAAGAATTGCGCTCATCAAATGCTTCGCTCTCTATGCGTTCTAAATTATCCTGGAGAAAACCGGTACAATAGATCTTGATAATTTATAGGAATACAGATTTTGCACTTTCAATTCATTCCAGATGGAGCTCTTTTAAACTTCAATTTCAGCAGTGTGATATATAATCGTCAGGGAGAGTATAGACCTTGAAATATACAATACGAATTCGCTTGTTGGTTACAG
>NC_091561.1:28136690-28144190 GCF_042767895.1 Penaeus vannamei | reverse complement strand
TGTAAGTGACCGCCTCGGACGCGCTACACACCTCTTACATAATGGCCATTAAAAGCCCACAATGCTCGTGGCTGCGATGTCCTGTCCGCCACCTATTGACGAATTATCCCCGCCCGTCCCTCCTATCACAGCCATCACGCCCATCCTTAGCCCTCACACCGCCCACCATAATAGAACCTTGCCCCGTGAACGAATCAATTCCTTGATATAAGCTGACAAGGGGAACATCTTTAGTATTCTCCGAGCATGTTGATCCGACAGGCAAGGGAGGCGGTTTCTTCCTCGCCCGCTCGCGATGGCCGAAATTCCGCTTGTGGATCTGCACCGTTCAGGACCTTATTGACCTAGGCGCTTAGGGGCGGCCCATGAGCTCCCTTCAGACCTCCGCCACCGACCATTCGCGAATTCGATCAGGCTGTCGAGTTCTGACAGCCGGAGCAACAGAGGCCCAGACCGACAGCGCCTCAGTGCAGGGCGGCGAAGCGAGGCCTTGCGCGGGCGGGGCTCGACGCGGAGGCCGGGCGGCGCGGGCTGGGTCTGTCTCTCCGATCCGCTTTCTGTCTCTCTCTCTCTCTCAAACTCTCTCAATTTCTCTCAATCTCTGTGTTTGTCTCTATCTTTCTCCCTTCCTCTCTCTCCTTTTCCCTCCTTACCTCCCGTTCTCACTCTCCCTCCCTCCTTTTCCCTCCATTCTCTCACTCTCCTCCTGTTACGCTGTCTCTCCTCTTGCATTCTGCTCGTGCGTAAAACGTTTTCGTGTTTGTATATATAAGACTTACACAAATTCCTTATCACAGTCGTTTCGAATTAGCCACTGAATTTATCTTTATTACCGCGTTATTATGACATAAATAGTCTTCTCTGTCTCTTATAATTTGGCTTTGTTTCTAACACCTTCTATATTCACAATTTAATTCGCTGACTTTCAAATTTTGCTGAACTGGCATTTCATATTCATAAAAAGGAATTGCATTATTTATTTATATTGAATATTGAATGTTGTATGTGTTATGCTTTGCCTTCCAACTCTTTATATGAAAAATCGAAAAATATGTAAATCATGCATCAGTTCTGTAGTTTTCTTATCACTGACTTTTCTTTCTTATTCTGTGAATTATTTTCTTTGCCATTGATAAATTACTCTTATCTCCATTGCTCATTCTTATCATATACAGGTATTCTCATGATTATCAAATTTCTTCTGTTTATTATTGCTAGCCCTTCCATCATGGCCTTTAGCAATAACACTATCATGTCACCATCACTTTCATCATCAATATTACTTTCATGTCCTCATGATCCCCACTGATTCCGTTATTACCTTTATTTGTATAATTTTCACAGCTTTTTCGTTACCATTTACTATCGTTATCAATATCATTCTCATGTCATTATCAAGCCCCATAATTTCTATATCAATATCACTCTCATATTACCAACCTTTATTGTTAATACCATTAACCTTAATATCAATATCACTCTCATATCATTAACGTTTCATTATCAGTAGCATGAACTTAGTTATCAATATCATTCTTACATCATTAATAAATCTCTTTATCAGCACTATCAACCTCATTATCGATATCATTCTCTTATCCTTATCAAACTCCATTATCAACACCATTGTCCTCCATAATCGATACCATTCTCATATCATCAGCGACAGCATAAACTTCGCTCAATCGACGGCATTCCCATATCGCCGCCATCCCGCCTCCTCCACCCCTTACCCCTTACCAATATCATTTTCATCCCATTACCCCGGCAGGACCGCCAACACTAGCGCCCACACAGCTCATTACCGAACCGAGGAATTCTTAACGATGAGAGAGCAGCAGCATCTCCTCTGCCACATTTAGCTCCTCGATAAAATTCCTTCTCTTTTAGCGAGCCTGGGACGTTAATAAAACTTTATTTCGAACCTTAAACCTGCTGGCAATCGGAGAAATTTTGGGTATTTTCGGAAGAGGTGTAAACATGTGGAGTAAATTATGTGTTTTTTTCATTTGAGTCTGTGTTTGCATACATGGATTTTCCTCGTCCACACGCACATGAGACAACGCAAGACTATCAGATAGTATATTTGTATACATGTACGTCTGGTTATATTTGTTTGTGTCTATGTATGTCCCTACATTCTTATGCTCGTTTTATTTGTATATATGCTTACGTGTAAGTGTCAGTGACAGTATGTATATACATACATGTGTACGTGTGAGAAAGATGGCATGTGTCATTGTGAAAATATGTGTACATGTCTGCAGAAGAGGGAAGGACATGTAAGTACAACTATAAAGGTAGTCTGTGTGTATTAGGTCATGTGAGTGTCACCATGAATGTATGTGTACTTGTGTACGTACGAGATAAAGGGCCTGTGAGTGTTCCTAGGAGGGTGTGAAGGTATGTATATACGTACATGTGCGCGAGAGAGAGTTCGCTCTTGTGGATGCGGACTGTGTTGAGTGTCACCTCACCATCCGCTTGATGGACGAGAGTCCCGCCTCCTTTGGCACCCCCTCCTGGCCCTCTCTCTCTCTCTCTCTCTCTCTCTCTCTCTCTCTCTCTCTCTCTCTGTCTCTCTCTCTCTCTCTCTCTCTCTCTCTCTCTCTCTCTCTCTCTCTCTCTCTCTCTCTCTCTCTCTCTCTCTCTCTCTCTGTCTCTCTCTCTCTCTCTCTCTCTCTCTCTCTCTCTCTCTCTCTCTCTCTCTCTCTCTCTCTCTCTCTCTCTCTCTCTCTCTCTCTCTCTCTCTCTCTCTCTCTCTCTCTCTCTCTCTCCCTCTCTCTCTCCCTCTCTCTTTCTCTCTCTCTCTTTCTCTCTCTCTCTCTCTCTCTCTCTCTCTCTCTCTCTCTCTCTCTCTCTCTCTCTCTCTCTCTCTCTCTCTCTCTCTCTCTCTCTCTCTCTCTCTATATATATATATATATATATATATATATATATATATATATATATATATTATTGTTATTATTATCATCATTATTATTATTAACTATTATAATCACTGTCGTTATTACGATCATCATTTTCATTATCATTATTTTTGTTATTATTTTATCATTATTATCATTATTATTATTATCACTATTTTCATCAATATAATTACTATGGTTATTATGATCATTATTGTTACTATCAACACAATCAATGATTATCATTATCATTATTGTTATTATCATTATTTTAAATATCATTGATATTATCACAATTATTGCTATTACTGTTATTACTACTAATATTATCATTATCATTATTATCATTACTGTAATTGTCGTTATCATTATCATATCATTATCATTGTTATCATCATTATCAATGTCATTATTGATATTGTTAGTATCATTATCGTTATTATTTTAATTATCATTATCAATGTCATTATCATTACTATCAACATTATCATCATCATCATCATTATTATTATTATCATTATTATCGTTATTATTATTATTATTATTATTATTATTATTATTACTATTATTATTATTATCATTATTATTATTATTATTATTATTATTGTTGTTATTATTATTATTGTTATTATCATTATTATTATTATCACTATTATTAGTATCATCATTGTTATAACTATTGCTGTTACTATTACTCTATCATTATTATTATCACTATCTTTGATATCATTATCTTTGTAATCATTACCATTGTCATTATTGTCATTATCTATACTATCATCATCGTCATTATTATCATTATCTTTATTATAATCATTGTCATTATCATTATAAAGATAATGCTAATGATAATTATCATTATCATCATCATTATGAAAAATAATAAAAATAGTAATGCTAATTAACAATGATAATAATAACAATAATATTTATGTTAATAGTAATGATAATTGCAGGATAATAATTGCAGTAATAGCAATAAGGATGATAATAATAATAAAGTAATGGTAATACTAATAGAATGATAATGAAAATAAAAGTGACAACGCTGCTAATAGGGATGGGGAATTGTGGCAGTGATAAGAGTATTAATAATGATGACACTGGTTATAATACCAAACACTATTATGATTATTCTTATCATCATAGTGATAATGGTAATAATCATGGTAATATTGATAATGATAATGATAAGAATAGCAATTGTAGTGATAATAATTATTGTCAGAGTGATAATGGTACTATTCATGATGATAATGCTGATGATGACAATGATGATAATACTGATGATGGGATGAAGACGATGGTGATGATGATGATGATTATAATGATAATGAGAATAATAATGATAATAATGACAATGATATTGATAATAATAATGTAATGATGATGATGCCGATGACGACAATAATGATTATTATCATTTTCCTTGTTACTATTATTACTATCATTATTATCATTGCTATTAAGATCATTACTGTTATCATTCTATTTTTGTTATGCTAATTATTATCATTATTTTTATCAGTATCATTGTTATCATTTTTATCATCATTACTATTAATCCTATGGCAATAGAAATAACATCATATTGATGACAATGATGATAGTAAAAAATGATAAAGAAAATGGATAACAAGATAGTGATAATGATAATAAGGACAATAATGACGACAGTAATTATAATTTGGCTTTCATTTTTTCGCTGACCCTTTTAATTCACTCTTTGTTAATATTATTATTATCTTTATATAGTGTTCCACGCTGAGACTGATCTTCATTACCTGTGCTATTAAATCATACTATTATTAAATTCTTTTCAATGTCAGTTATTCTTCATTATTCCTTTATATTCATTGCACATCAAGTACAAAAGAAATGAGGACGAAGAAGAAAAGGAAGAAGAAAAGGGAGTAGAAGAAGAAGAAGAAGAAAAAATAAGAAGAAGAAGAGAGAGAGGAGGAGGAAGAGAAGGAAGAAGAAGAAGAAGACGAAGAAGAAGAAGAAGACGACGAAGAATAATAATAAGAAGAGGGAGAAGAGGAGGATGAAGGAGAAGTAAAAGAGGAAAAAGAAGAAGAAATTACTTCTCCTACCTCTGATGTGACAGACCAGGGAGGAGGGAAGTGGGGCAATGGCCGGGGAGGGGGGGGGGGTGTAAGCCGTCCCGCCCATCTCCGCCCACCGCCGCCCATGCCCGCCCACACTACGCTCTCTGTCAAACGGGCAAGACTCGTGCCGCCCACCACTTGTCCCTCCACGCCCTTGGCATTCACAGGGCGCCGAGGTGGGTGTGCGGACTGGGGACGGATCTGAGAAAGGGAGAGAGATAGAAATAGATAGAAAGGTGAATCGATAGATAGATAGATAGAATGATAGATAGGTAGGTAGATAGATATATGAATAAATAGGTATATTGAATGATTGATGGAGAGATAGAAAGACAGACGGAGAGACAGATAGACGGAGAGATAGATAGGTAGAGAGAGAGAGAGAGACACAGAGGGAGAGAGAGAGAGACAGATAGACAGAGAGAGAGATAGATAGAGAGAGAGAGAGAGAGAGAGAGAGAGAGAGAGAGAGAGAGAGAGAGAGAGAGAGAGAGAGACCCAGAGATAGATAGATAAAAGATAGTAGATAGATATATAGACAGAGAAAGAGAGGGAAGGAGAGAGAAAAAGAAAGAGAGAGAGGGAGGGAGGGGGGGACAGACAGACAGTCAGATAGACTAAGAAATAGACAGGCAGACAGACAGTCAGACATAGAATTAGAAAGAGAAATAAAGAGATAGCAGGAGACCAAATCAAAGACAAAGATACAGTGAATGAAAGAAAGAGGGTGTGAGAAAGAGATGGATAGGTAATTATATAGATAAACAGAGAGATAAAGAGATAGAGACAGATAGTTTCAGCAATAAAGTAGAGAATAAAAGAAGAAGAAGCCAAAGAGTTATATCAAAATAAATAAACCAAACTGGATAAAAAAGGAAAAGTGTGAGATTGAGAAGAAAGAAAGGAAAATGAAAAGGAGAGAACAAGAAGAAGAAGAAGAGAGAGAAGGAGAGCGAATGAAGAAGAGGATGTAGCTGATGAGAAGATAAGAGGCCAGGAATTAGTTATTGGGAGAGAGAGAAGGAAAGGGGTAGGGGGGGTTGATGGGGAGAGGGGGGAAGGGGGGATGGGATGAAGGAGGGCGAGCGTGATGGGGGTGAGGAGGGAGGGGGGAGGAGGTGGATGCGGAAGGGGAGGTAAGGAGGGAAGAGGAGTGGGGGGGTGATGAGGGAGGGGGAGGCTAGGTAGGGGTTGGGGAGGGGAGGTTAGGAAGAGGAGGGGAGGCTAGGAAGGGGAGGGGGAGGGGAGGTAAGGAAGGGGAGGGGGAGACAGAGGGGGAGGGGAGGCTTGGAAGGGGAGGGGGAGAGAGAGGGGGAGGCTAGGAAGGGGAGGGGAAAGGGGGACGCTAAAGAGGGAAAGAGGGGGGGGTCTGGTGGGAAGGGGGGGAGAAAGAGAGAGAGATGAAGGGGAATCGGTAATCGAGAAAAGGTAATCAAGGGAAGGAGAAAGGGAGAGGAAATTGGACACAAATGAGAGAAAAGTGGTTTCTAAAATCACGCACGCACTGAGGGAATAGATTGCGGATAAGAGAAAATAGATACAGGAAGACAAAGAAAAAAAACAGAAAGTGACGGAAGTGAATTTTGTGAGGAAATGCTAGAGACCAGAAAGAGAATGAAGGAGCGCTATAAAAGATACACCCACTCAGATAGTGACACACACATATAGATAGACAGATAAATGGATAGATAGATAGGTAGATATATAAGTGTATAAATGAATACATAAATTAATATATGATTAGACTGATAGACGTATTAATAGAGACAGACAGACAGACAGATAGATAGATTAATGGGCAGATAGACAGGCGTTTAGATAGACAGAGAGATAGATAGGTAGATAGAAAGATTGATAAATAAATAGATAGGCAAGGATATTGATATATAGATAAATAGATAGGCAGGGATATAGAAAGATAGATAGATACATAAATACTAAAGCGGGTCGACTAATGGATAGATTGAGAGACAGATAGATTAATATACAGACTGAAAGATAGATGGATAAGTAGACAAAAATAGAAATAACTACACAAATTTGCAACTACGTATTGCGGTGTCGAAGCGCCAAAGAGAGGACGAAAGCTTAACGCGACTGAACGAAAGACGTGCAAGGCATAAGGAAGATTCGCGTCATCAACCTGCCATTAAGGTGATTTCAGACGGCGGTCCGCATGTCAGGGAGATGTGTCACTCCGCTGCTTAACAAGATCACGGAGTTCATCTTTGAGAAAAAGAAAAGTAAGAAGAGAAAAAGAACTAAAAAAGAAACAAAAAGAAATAATAATAAGTTAGTCGAAAGGACGAGGAAGGTAGACGAATGAGGTCGAGAGCCAGCGGACATGTGTGGCAGAAGGAACCGACCGAGAAAGACCTGCTTTGATATGTCTTCCCCGTCAGCAGCAAGCCTCAGCGAAGGCTACGGCGATAAACATACATGACGAATAGATACAATATATCCGGTGTTGCGTGAAATGT
>NC_091561.1:28076627-28079127 GCF_042767895.1 Penaeus vannamei | reverse complement strand
ATCAACATTAAATTTGTTAATACAGCAGCACATATTGCAAAAATGGAAAACTTGAGAGAAATATTGAAAATAAAACATAAGGAGTTTTGCTTAAGTATATTTTCCATACGTGGAATGTGAAGTTGTAACTGTGTCATTACTACCAATGAATGAATACACCTAAAACTCTATTGATTTTGCTAAACATGTCTACAATTAGTCTCGAAAACCCTGTTATAATGACGAGTTTTGTAGTACATACATGAATTACAAACACCCTTGGAAGCAACACTGGATATTTTTACAAGCAGACTATTTGAGAATACTTACAATGTGTATATCTTCACAAAAGAAACTACTAAAATTATTTGTGGGTTTCAGTTTTTGTTTAACAACCAACCATGATCTCAAACTGATGGTGTAGCAATGGTGGAGCCCGTTAGTTCCAACTCGCGCAAAAACCTTTTTATGCTATCACTAGAGTAAATGGTTAGCAGATTGCTTGTCTTATCTTAAACCACTATAAAAGGTATGTTGATGACACATTCCTGCTGTTCAGTGATGTTTGACATGTAAACATGGTTTTAGGCCATGTTAACTCTAATCGACAACATACATTTTACCTCGGAAATCGTAGTCAACAACTCCCTGTTTATTTTATTTATTTATTTCTTAAATATTAGACGATCATGATTATAATGCCTTTAAAAACTTTGGTGTAACGCTAGGTGCACAGGCTCAACAACAAGGAACCTAGAGATGAGATATTGCAAGCTTAAAGCGTCTTTTATCAGACTTTACGTTCACTATCCCCTCCAATGTACTCACTAATCTGAGATGATGAATGGGTGACTTCACAATAATGAGAAAAGCACAAGAAATAAATCATTCGAGAATCAGAATCTTTATTAACTAAAAAATAAAATATTATATACAACAATGAAAGTCCAAATATTCTTTATACTTTGATTTTTTTTTTTCATGAAGGAGATGGCTTGTACGGAATTATCATTAGATGCTAGCACTGTCATGCTGCGTATTGCGGGAATGAGTATAACATTTAATTTCGCAGATGAATGTGTCCGAGTTCTGAACAAACGTTTAGAAAATGACGTCGAGCTCCTGATCCCTGAATTCAGTATCACAAATCCTGTATTTAATTAGAAACACTGACGAGACAACTAACACAACGGGTGGTTCAAAAGAAAAAAAATGAAGGTAATTAGCGTGCGGTTGGTTTGCAGTAAACGAAATTTTAGCGAGCCGTTTACATGAGTACAACGGACATCGAGAAAAGGTAATTACCCGAATCTTCCCATTCTACGTGATATTGACTTTACGAGCGATGTGGATGTCTTAAAAAATCGAAATCCGAACGGTTCACTTGCCACATAGAAAAAATATACTATCAACATATCGAAACCAAATCGTGCCTGGAGGGAGAATGGACGAAAGGAGTTCAGATTCGAACATCGCGTATAGATTCGCAAGGGCCGGGCTAAGGCTGCTTCCCATCGCGATACCAATGATCTGCTTATAAAATTCTCTGTCAGAAGTAAAAGTTATTCGTAACACACAAATGAATGAGTTCAGTAAAGCAACTGACTGAAATAGGGATCTTCTGAGGAGACGAAGGAAGTTTTCCTTAAAGAAAATCTGTCGGGACACTAGTGAATAGGAAATCCACATCAAAACTCATGAATTTCTTACCGTATGTCGGCAGTTTCTTAACTTTCTCAGTGAACTCAATCGAGTATTTAACAAAACTATCAGAGAAGGGACCATTGAAAGGAGAAGGAGCGCAAACTAAGAGTCTAGCAGACGTTTGAGTTACAAGAAGGATGGGCCTTAAAAGAACGCTCTGGTTATAAGTTTTAGAAGGCCAGGAGAATACGGAATAGAGGGATTTACCTTCTCAAGCAACCAAAGAATTTGAGGTCTTGGCATTTATCAGCAATGCCTTTGAGGTTTCTAAGAAATGATTTAGTTACAGAGAGGTAAGGACTGGACCGCTGTTTTTGATGCGTTGAATTGTCGTGTAGGAGAGAATGAGCTTTGTGTATGCATGGGGACTTAACAAAGATAACCACGTTATTACCTTTGTCGGCATGGGAATCAAAGTCTTCAAGTTGCGTTTGAGTGATTTGGTGGCCAAACTTACTTTGAAATTGTCAAATAAATCAAGAATTGAATTGAACATGACGCCGTTAAGAAAGCTGAAATCTTAAATCTAAGATTTATTTTGTATCGCAATAAAGCTATCAAGACCTTTGGCAAAATCCAAACGATGATTTGAACTAGGTTTGGTAGCAAATGATAAACTTAAAAACCTTAAAAAACTTAAAAGTTCGGTTTCATAACGTGATACGGAATAAGACAAGTTTACGACCGACTCAGTGAGCGAAAATTCACATCACGCGCGTTTAAGTTACCCTCATCCTAAGACCTGATTCGGCCCTTCGTCGTTTTATCTCTTTAACACTATATAGACGTCATAATTCTCTATATACACATTTCGGAA
>NC_091561.1:28059127-28064127 GCF_042767895.1 Penaeus vannamei | reverse complement strand
TTATTATCGTTTTTTATTAATAAGATAATGATTATCATCATCACATTATTATGATTGATATTATCACTATTTTTATTACTACTACTAAAACTACTATTGTTATCATTATTATTATTATTATTATTATAACAACAGTGATAATAACGATGATAATGATAATAACAGTAGTAATAATAATGATATAATGATCAAAATTATAAAAATACTAACTGCAATGGCACTAATAATAATAAAAAAAAATAATAATGATAATGATAATGATAATGATAATGATGATAATGATAATGATAATGAAAATGATAATGATGATAATGATAATGATAATGATAATGATAATGATAATGATGATAATGATAATGATAATGATAATGATAATGATAATAGTAATACTGATAATAATAATAACAACAACAATAATGATAATTATGATAATAATGACAATAATAATGATAATAATAACAATTATCATTATGATAATAATAACAGCAGTAATAATAATAATGGTTATAATCACCATAGTAATTATCATCATTATAAAAAGTATGATAATAATGAGAAGAATAAGACTTAAAAAAATAATGATAATATGAACTTCATTCATAAGAATAATAGTAATAGTAGTAGAAGTGATGATAATATTAATGACAGAGGTAGCAATAACAATAATAGTTGCAAAAATATTAATAATGGTAAAAAATCAGTATAATCCATGATAATATAGGTAGTAATGTAACGACTAATAGTAATGGTATTAATATTATAATAACAATGATAAAAATGATAATGTTCATATTAATATAAAGTAATATTGATAACAATTATAATGATAACAATAATAATATCAAAGATTATGACAAATATGATAATAGTAATAATAATAATGAAATGTTAATAATAATAACGATAATAACAATAATAGTAATGATAATACTCATTATGATAATAATAGTAATAGTAATGATCATAATAATGATGATAATAAAAATAATGATAATGCTGATGATTATAACAATAATGGAAATAATGACAATAGTGATAAAAAAATCATATAGATGATCATAATATCAATATTAATAATGATAATAAAAATAATAATAGTAATAGTAACAATAATAATAATGATAACATTAATAATAATAATTTGGATACTGATGTTGATGATGCTATGAAAATGGTTATGGTAATAATACTATAAAATAATGATAATGATAATGATTATAATAAAAATGATAATGATAATATTAATAGTAATAATAATAATAATGATAATAATAATGCTGACAATACAATAATAATAATAATGATATGAATGATGATGATATTAATAATTACAAAAATAATAACAGTAATGATAATAATAATAGTAATAATAATAGTGATGATAATAAGAATCCTAATAAAAATTATAATTTTAATGATATTAATAATGATAATAATAATAATAAAAATGATAATAGTTATAGCACAATCATCGGCATCCGTCCGTCTCGTAAAACGATGCAACATTTTCAAATTCAATCCCTGCATTTTCGTGAGTGACTTACCAGCCCAATGCGCGAGTGGCAGTCTCTACTGCCTGTGGTGCAGATGACGGGTGAGGCTTGGTGTGTATATCTGTGTCCCTCCTTTCTTCTTGCTCTTCTGTCTGCAAGGAACCCATTTCTCTTCTCTGCCTTCTGTACACCCTTTCTGACTGCAAGGAGCCAATCTAGACGGGCATCAGCACAACTCTACCAAGTGGTGACGTCTATACCCCTTGTTTTCAAGTCTTCTTTGCAGGAACCTTTGTAACGTAGACGTGGACGTCCAACTGGGCGAGACTCCTCTGCCAGCTCTCCGTACAGCAAGTCTTTGGAGATTCAGCCTTGGTCCATTCTTCTTACGTGCCCTAGCCACCTGTGACGTCTCTCACTGAGAATTGCGAACATACTGGACATCCTGGCCTGCTGCAATACCTCAGTGTTTGGTATCACGTCCTACCACTGGGTGTGCAGATGCGTCTGAGGCATTTCCGGGTGGAAGCTGTTTAGCTTCTTCATGTGGCATGTATTGGTGGTCCATGCATCGCTTCTGAACAGGAGAGTACTCAATACACAGGCTTTGTAGATGCGAAGTTTGGTCTTTTCTGTCAGGCTTGAACTGTTCCAAACCCTTTTGCCCAACTTGGCCATATCTCTAGCCTTTGCAATCCTGGTGCTCAATTCTGCATTAAGTGAGAGTGAGTTTGAAACAGTGGAACCAAGGTATGTGAAACTTCCAGACTGTGTCCATCATTGATGACAATGCTAGGGGAGATAAGTGCTTCCTGTGCCACGACCAGGGTCTTTTTCAGGCTGGTGGTCAGACCAGACTCCTTGCAAGCTTTGGATAAGTGTGAGACTAGCTGCTGCAAACAATTTTCAACATGGGATGTAAAAGCAGCAGCAGCAGCAGAAAGTAACCCATGAATGAGTACTGTTTTGATTTTGGTCTTGGCGCGAAGTCGGGCAGTACTGAAGATTTTGCCATCTGACATGGTGGAGATGTAAACACCCTCGATGCAGTCATCAAAAGCATACTGGAAACTTCCAAAGAGTGTTGGTGCAAGTACACATCCTTGCTTTACTCTGCTGCTGACTGGAAAAGCCTCAGAAGAACCATTAAAACAAACAGTTTTGTGCATATCCTTGTGGAAGGAGGTGAGGAAAGCAAGCAGATTTGGTGGACATCCAATCTTCTGTAACATCAGGGCTGACTAAGCCGAAGTCCATTGTCAGGGCAGTGAATACCATTTAGAGGGGCATTTGCTGTTCTTGGCATTTCTCCTGTAACTGATGTATCGAGAAAATCATGTCAGCAGTTGATCTGTTTGTTCTGAAGCTACACTGGGACTCTGGGTAGACATGGGATGCTTGGGACTGGAGGCGAGTAAGACCTACTCAGTCAAAAACTTTACCCACAATGCTAAGGAGGGAAAATTTCATGTAGCTACTAGTCACTTCGGTCACCTTTGTTTTTGAATAAGATGACAATGCTTGCATATCTTATGTTTGAGGAACGCATCCCTTGCCCCAACAGAGGCAAAGGAGTTCAAGCAGCGATTTCCTCAATTCGAGTTTCCTACTTTTCAAGATTTCCGGTGGGCTGCCATCGCTGCCTGGGGCCTTCCCACTTGCAGGGGAGTCTATGACTTTGCTGAACTCAGCAGTGGCAGGTGATGTGTCATATTTCTGCATAACAGGCAGATCAGAGATAGCATCTAGTACTGTACCAGTTACAGTGTTTTGGGTTGCATACAGCTCCAGGTAATGTCCGACCCATCACAGTAGCTGCTTTCCCTGGTCTGTAAGGATGTCACCATCTTTGGTTTTGAGTGGGTCTGTTTTTGCGGATGAAGGTCCTGTTGCCTTTTTGATACCCTCATATGCCCCTGGCATCTCCAGTATCTGCGGCTGTCTGGATGTCACTGCACTGGTTTAGCCAGTAGTTATTGACACACTTTCTGGCACTTTTCTGGGCGTTTCTTTGGGTGCTCCTCAGATCCTCGAGAGTGGATGGGCTAGATGCAACTTTGTAAGCCAGTAGAGTTTTGCATTTCGCCTCAGTCACTTACTCCAGCTCTTTCCAATGGGCCTCTTACCAGTCGGTGTTTTTGTGCTTCTTAAGGACAGTGATAACTGTGCCATATACACGCAAGTGAGACCATTTGGTGCCCACACCTGAAGTTCTTCAACAATCGCCTCCTTAAGTCCACTGACCAGCTAAGGTGTCTTCTGAGCGTTTTTCAGGCTGCAAGTTTTTATGTGTGGGCGACCTTTCTCTTTGGAGTGGTGCAATTTCCTTGGAACAAAGTACTCTCTACTAACAAGTGAATAGCATATGACCAAATCCAGCATATGCCATAGGCAGGATCTGGGGTGCATCCATGACACCTTATGAATGTCCCTCCAGTGGAAATAGGTTTGTCACACATAGATCATGGATACAGCACATCTCTAGCAATCTTTGACCATTTTCATTGATGTTGCCTCTACCATGAGCTCCAAGTTAGCTTGGCCAAGCATCATGGTCAACTCCCACTTGGAAACCCTCAAGTAGGTATAGACTTTCGGTTTTAGGAATCCTGGATAGTTCTTCATCCAGGGCCTGTTAAAACTGGCCCTTTTCCTCTGGGCTGGAGTAGAGGGTTGGGACAAACACACTTTTGATGTTTGCAAGACCTTAGGATGTTGTAAGCCTTATGGCTAAGATTTTTCCACTGTCATGTGAAGGGGGCTCGATGTAAGAAGCGAGTTTCTTGCAGCAAAGCTGATACCATGCTGGCGGAGTTTGTCTTAAGTATTACCTTGCCAAAAGGTGTAGTTTGTCTCTCTGATGTCAGCCAATCTGGTCTCCTGAAGGCAAGTATTGTCTATGTTGAGGCGATCAAGCTCCTTGATTATAACAGCAGTTTTACGAGCATCACCAAGCTGCTGTAAATCGCCAGAGAGTCCAGAACACATGGTCCTGACATTCCAGCTTGAAAGCAAAGAGCTGGTGTCTCCTTTTTTCTCTAGAGTTGCCTGATGCAGCTCTACACACCTTGTGAGGCAATCATCTAACTGGTGGGCGGTAGCTGTCCAGTAAGATTCGAAGATCCCTCCCACTGACGGAAGGGGCCCCGAGAACTCTTTTCCTACGCCAGTCGGATGAGTTTATCACTGGTAACTGCCACTTCCCCGTGTTGAATCAGCAACTTTCTATGTTGCTGGAGTGACCTCTTCAGTGGAACTGCAAAAAGCCTAGGCGGGATGCAAGGAGGCCGAGCCGTAGCTGCTGTGTCCAAAGGAGAGGCAAGTGCCAGTGCAGTCTAGCAGAATCAGGGCTGCAGGCGTTGCTGGAAAGTGCTGAAGCACAGCGTAAAACCACCTTTGGGGACCCCGGCTCCTGATTATCGTCAGGGTTTACTCCCGAAGCCTTTCCCTTGAAGATTATTGCCGCAAGGCAACGGAGGATTTAGCTAAGAGTTTCCCTTCTAATAC
>NC_091561.1:27988593-27991093 GCF_042767895.1 Penaeus vannamei | reverse complement strand
TTTCTGTCACTAAACACCTTGTCATAGCTGATTATGCACTACCAGTTAACGCAAATAGATACAAATAAGACAGCTAATTTGCCAGATTCAGGTCAGCTGATCTGCTCTCTATTATTGCTGTTATTACCAAAATTATTATCATTATTAGCATTACCATTCGCCTTATTATTATAATTATTATTATTATCATTATTATTATTATTATCATAATCACCATCATTATTATTAGTGCTATAATCATTCTTATTATAAGTATTACTATTGTTTTGGTTATCGTCATTACCGTTATTGTTAACTATTATTACTACTATTTTTATTATTTTTATTATTATTATTATTATTATTATTATTATTATTATTATTAATATTATCATTAATAATATTATCATTATTATTATTATCATCATTAGCATTATTGGCATTATTGTTATTATTTTTTCTATCATCATTATTCCTATTATCATAATCATCATTATCACTATTGCTGTTGTTGTTAATATTATAATCATAATTATATCATTATTATTTTCAATATCATTATTTCCATTAGAATTACCTTTAGCACTATTAATATTGTTATGATTGTTATTACTATTGTCGTTATTACCATTATAATAATAATTATTATTATTATCATTATCATTATTATTATCATTATTATTATCATCAATATTATTATTATTGTTATCATTATCATTGTTATTGTTACTTTGTAATTGTTAATAATATAATTAATATCGTTATCTACATTATTTCATTATTGTTATTATCGTTATTTTCATTATTATTGTTATTGTGTTTGCTGTTATTAATACTAATGTTATCATTATTACCATTATTATTATTATCAGCAGCATCACCAGCAGCAGTAGCATGAAAATAATGAATGTTATTGTTTTATTGATATTATTATTGTTATTACTATTGTTGTTATTATCATTATCAATGTTATTATTATCATTATTATTATTACTATCTTATTATTATAATTATTATCGCTACCATTATTATTATGACTATCATTATTGATATTATTGTTCTTATCATTATTTTCATCATCATTATTGTTATTACCATTATGTTCAATATCATTGATATTGTTATTATTGTCATTATAATCATCGTTATCAGTATTATTACTATCCTCATTATTACTGTTATTATTATTATCATTATTATCATTATCATAATCATTACCGTTATTACTATTTTCACTATTAATATAATAATTGTTATTATTATTGTTGTTGTTATTGTTATTATCATTATCATTATTATTCTATTAATTATTACCATTAATATTACTATCATTAATATTATTATTTACATTGTCATTACTATCGTTACTGCTATTGTTATCGTCATACTTGCTATTATTATTATTATTGTTACTATTACTATCGTTATTATTAATGTTGTTATTATTAATATTGTCATTAATGTTATTATTATTATTATTATCATTATTACTGTTATTACTATTATTATTATTATTATTATTATTATTATTATTATTATTATTATTATTATTATTATTATTATTATTATTATTATCATTATCATTATTATTATTATTATTATTGTTATTGTTATTGTTGTTGTTATTGTTTTTATTAATGATATCATTATCATTATCATTATTATCATTATCCTTACAATTATCATCATAATAAAGATTATTATTATTACTATCATTACTATCATTATTGTTATCTTTATCATCATTATTAGCATTATTATCTTTATTGTTATTGTTATCATTATGGTCACCATCACCCTTAATCCTATTATAATCTCCATTATTATTATCATTATCACTATTGTTATCATCATCATTATTATCATTGCTATCATAATTATTGTTATTATCATTATATCTATTATTATTGTAAATATTGCTATTATTATCATTACTGTTATTGTCACCATTATCATTATCATTATCATCATTGCTTTCATTAATACTATCATCGATATCTTTATTATTATTATCATCATTGTTATTATCATTGTTATTATCATCGTTATCTTTATTGTCATTATTTTTCATTTTTATTATCATTATTACTATTATTGTTATTATTGTTATTATTATTATTGTTATTATTATTATTATTATTATTATTATTATTATCATTATTATTATTATTATTATTATTATTATCATTATTATTATTATTATTATTATTATTATTATTATTATTATTATTATTATTATTATTATCACCGTTATCATCATCTTACTATCATTATTGCAATGATAATAATGATAATATGATTATCCTTTTCATCATTACCATTATCATTATTTTCATTATCATTAATATCACAGTTATCACCATCATCATTATAATTAGTAATACTACTACTATTACCATTATAATTATTATTTTTATTATCATCCTTGTCATCGTCATCGTCATCATCATCATCATCATCATCATCATCATCATCATCATCATCATCATCATCATCATCATCATCATCATCATCATCATCA
>NC_091561.1:27963593-27973593 GCF_042767895.1 Penaeus vannamei | reverse complement strand
GAGAAGGGGTGATGGTAGAGGAGAGAGGGAGTAAAGGGGTTTGTAACAACTACATACTGTTAATTATCCTGTTATGTGACTGAGCCCTAGTTAGAAAAAAAAAAGATAATTAGGGTGGTTTCAGACTTAATATATCACTTTTCTTATTGAATATATAAATAACTAAAAACGAGGATGAGTGCATAGTAGCCTAGCGTGAATGGACAGCATATATTAATACTTATTTGTCAGTCACGAGATTTATACTGGCCTCTTAGATAATATTTTACAGGGTCTAACAATGAACGCGAGGCAATTTGTGATGTACATTGATGATTTTGTATTTGCGGTTCCTTTATTGCTCTCTCTCATGGCGGACGCGCGTGCGAGGTGGAGGGCAAAGTGGCGGGGAATCCCTGCGTGAAATCAAAGCCAGACGCAGAGCACAAACGCCCCAGGATGAGGTTGCGTTATGCAGACCGAGCTGGTTGCTGAAGTTCTTTCCTTTTATGGCAATGAAACGAAAATGACCGATAAAATTCACAAAGGAGAAAAAGAAATAAAGGGAAGAACAGAGAGAAGAACATAAGCCAAGGAGAGGAAGGGAGCCATCAGGCCAAGCAGAAGGCAGAACACATTGCGCAAAAGCCTAAAATCTCTTCTTGCAACCGATTGGGCAAGTCCAGTTCCGCAAACGGGATGTCGTAAAAAAGATTGTTGCAGGGACTTCCTTTGTGCACTCGCCGTTGCAACGTGCAGTGGCAAAAAGTGACATGAAAAGAGAATGCGTGAATTATGTCCAAATGTGATTGTTGACGTTCAGCAGCGAGGGTGCTTGAATTTACTGCCGTAATTTTATTTATAGTTTTCCTTTTGAAAAATGTTGGGCAGTGCACGCGAGGGATCGTCAATCAGGCCTTTATTGGACCGACTCAATGTTTTTAGATGTGTGCGTACGCGCGTGCGTGCGTGTGTGCGTGCGTGCGTGCGTGTGTGTGTGTGTGTGTGTGTGTGTGTGTGTGTGTGTCTGTCTGTGTGTGTGTGTGTGTGTGTGTGTGTGTGTGTGTGTGTGTCTGTCTGTGTATGTGTGTGTGTGTGAGTTTGTGTACTTTGTGTGCGCGAATTGATCAAACTAATGTGCACTGTACGATTTCTTCAAAGCCGGCTTTACTGAGTTTCAGCTGATAATTAGAAGGCAATGACGGGTAAGCGGTGGCAGCGGCGGCAGGAGCGGGAGGCGGTGACAGCCGTATCACAGCCGCGCGATGGGCACCACGAGCCGCCGCGCCCCATTTGCCACCGTATCCGTCACTCCTGTCGAGGGGAGACACTGAGGGCGTCACCTTACACGAGGGGAACCACCTCCGCCGCGCACATGGCGCTCTCCTGCGCTCGCCTCTCGCCTCGCTCGGCCCCTCGTTGTTGGCTCGTCTTCCGCGCCGAATTCCCTTTCTCTCTCTGAGCTTCCTTGTTCACTTGCTTTCGACTCTCTCTCATGCATGCCATATGTATACATATACAATGAATGTTCCTCCGATCACTTCCCACTCTCTCATCCTTTCCTCCTCGTTCCCCATCTCTCCCTTCCTTTATTCTCCTTTTCTCCCATCCCCCCATCCCTCTCCTCTTCCGTCCATTCTATTCTTCTCACCTCCTCTCCCCTCCCCTCATTCTTTTCCCTCTCCTCCTCTCTCCTCTCTCATTTCTCTCTCATCTCCTCTCCCGTTCCCTCTCCGTCCCTCCTCCCATCCCCTCTCTTCCCCTCCTTCCCTCCCCTCCTGTTCCCTCTTCACTCCTCCCATCACCCTCCCCTCCCTCCCTCCCTCCCTCCCTCCCTGGGACGTCGAGATAACAGCTTAATTGCCAGAGGACGCGAGGGCCGGGAGTGCTCAGGAGTGGATCTTTCGTACTTCCCTGATAAGATGAGCGCGATTAAAGGGCAGAACAGGTCAATCGAGTAATGGCGGTTGGTAGAACAAATTCTGTCATTTGTTCATTTGATGTTTGTGGTTACGATCATCTCCTTCCCCCTTTCTTTCTTTCTTCTTTTTTTAAGGATGTTAACAGTGCCTGATAAGATATTTGAAGACACGAGTAGCGTCTGTCTCTATCTTCTATTACGTACGCAGACTATAGCAGAATCGTTCTTAAATAATAACATTCACACGACCAGTCCCTCTCTCTCCCGCCCCACGACCCCAAGTCCCTCAGCGAAAACAATTAATCAGATAAATAACAGGAGAGAAAGAGGGAAGGAGAGGGAGGGAGGAGGGGAGGAGATAGAGAAGTAAAGATAAGTAGATAGAGAGAGAGAGAGGGTGGGGGGCGGAGAGAGAGAGAGAGAGATTGAGAGAGAGATTGAGAGAGAGAGAGAGAGAGAGAGAGAGAGAGAGAGAGAGAGAGAGAGAGAGAGAGAGAGAGAGAGAGAGAGAGAGAGAGAGAGAGAGATTGAGAGAGAGAGAGAGAGAGAGAGAGAGAGAGAGAGAGAGAGAGAGAGAGAGAGAGAGAGAGAGAGAGAGAGAGAGAGAGAGAGAGAGAGAGAGAGAGAGAGAGGGAACGTTCTCACAATCGCGCCATCACTCACCTTCATGAGGGCGGATGCTTACGAGATAAGGCTGGGAGAGGTATGAGGGGGATGAGGAGTGACAGGCAGATGCTAAGAGGAAGAGGAGGGAGAGGAAGCATAGGTGAACTTATCCTCTCTTATCAGCACTTATCAGCACGCGTGTCGTCCGCAGGGGTGTGGATGATGGCCATGTGACACTTCCGACACCGGAGCCGTCACAGCCTGGCCGGCGGAATGTGTCCCGGGCCTTCGTTAGCTGGTCTCCCCCCCTCCCTCCCCCCCCACTTCCCCCCTCCACCACACCCACACCTGCACACAGCACAGTGAGTTACGCTTATGCTAATATTCGCTACCTAATGGACTTTATATTTGTAACGTAAACATCGGCAGCTGGGCTAAAGGACATTAAAGATTTACAGCAGCCCTGGTCAGCTACCGGAGCGTAAAGATGGGTTCTTTATACTCACCTAGAACCCTTTATGTCGAGGAAAATATTCACACTCGAAGACAAAAGAAGCAGAGAAAAGAAGTCAGAGAGAGAGAGAGAGAGAGAGAACTGAAGAAAAAAAGAAAAAAAAAAAAAAAGAAAAAAAGAAAAACTCCTCTCCCCCCTCCGCCCCAACTCCACGCCCTTCCCCGCCCTCCCTTCCTCCCGACAACGTGTAATCATTCAAGTGATTAAGGACTTGTTAGAGGAGTCAATAATAGATTCCGGCGATGGCTCCGCGCTGATAAGATAAGCCCCCAAAGCTTCCCAAGACGAGCACACCTGTTGCCTGCCGGAAATTGCCTCGGCGACGCTCTTCTGAATGGCTTACTACTACGCAATATTGTGAATGGTGACGGAGGCTTCTGGAAAGGTCGCGGGTGGGGTGGGTGGGGTGGGGGCACCCTGGGGCGAAAGCCAAGCGGAAAGGAAACAGTAATAGAATATGAAAATAATAAGGGAAAAGGTTATTATAACAGGAATGATAGTTTCAATGATAATGATAATATGTCTTTTTCTCACTTAGCTCTGATACCGGAACGCTGAAAGGTCTGTAGAGAAGGTAATCGACTGATCAATGCAAAATCGAGGAGTGTTGCAAATCCACAGCCTCATTTATATTAATGTACATATCAATAGCTTTCAATCAATGACAATATAAACAGTAATTTATGTCAAGAATAACATGTGATGGCATATAAGTGAAGAAAGAAAAAAAAATAGTTATCACCAAAAATAAAACTCTTTTATTATTTAGTAATACAGCTGATGGAAATAATGGTAAAAGTAATGGTGATGATGAGGATGAATTTTATATAAAGATAGTAATAATAGTTTGGTAGTAATGATAATAACAATGATAACAGTAATAATGAAAGTATTGACAATGACAGTCATGATATTAATAATAAAAATATAATAATGAAACTGATAACAACTACAATGATGATAATGATAATAATATCGATAATGAAAAGGACAGCAATAATAATGAAAATGATAACAACATAATAAGGATAAGAATGATAATGATAATAATGGTAATACCAATATAATGATAGTCACAGTAAAAATAAAAACAACGCTAACAATGGCAATTGTCATCATAACAATACAAATAGTAACAATAAAGATAATGATAATGATAAAATAACAATAATAATGATAATGATGATGATAATAATGATAATAAGAACAATAACAATAATAATGATAAAAATGATAATGATGAAAATAACAATAATGACAAAGATTATATTAATGATAATAACAATAATACAGATGATAATAATGACACAAATAATAGCAAAGATGATAATAACTATGGCAATAATAATAATAACAATGACAATGATAATATTAATTATAATGACGAAAATTATTCTAATAGTAATATTACTTCTACTAATGGTAATAGTTATAATAATGATAATAACAATGATAATAAGTATGATAATAATAATGATGATGATAATAACATTAATAAAGACTAAAGCAATACTAGCAATAACACAAATGATAAAATGATAACACTAATAATAAAAATGTTAGTAATGATGATAATGATAATGAAAATAATGATATAATCATCATCATCAACACTCACGGTCATCATCATCATCATCAGAATCCTCATTATCCTCCTCCTCATCATCATCATCATATACCCAATTATCGACATTACCGTCACAATCATTATCATCCTTATCACAATCGTCACCAGCATCATCACGATCATCATCATAACAATCATCGTCATCAACATTATCACAATCATCATCCTCACAATCATCATCTTCATTATCCTAATTATCATCACGATCATCATCATTATCACAATTACCATCATCATTATCACAATCATCATCACCATCATCATTATCATTATCATAATAATCACAATCATCATTATTATTGCAATCATCATCATCACAATCATCATTATCATCATTAACATAGTCATCGTTATCACAATCATCTTCACAATCAGAATCATCATTATCATCATCCTCATAATTACCAGGAAAAAAAAGAAGAGAAGCTTACTAAGCTAAACAAACAAATAAATACTGATATAAGAACAATAAAATTCGAACAAAAAAGTGTGATATTTTGGCGATAGATAGTGTGCCAGATAAGATGGCTATAAACCTGAATAAAGATCATTCTCTTCGTCGCAAATGTGGAGATGTTTTTTCCGCTCTGATGTAACAAACACTTGTTAGAAGAGAAGGGAGGAAAAGAGAGGGAGGTGGAGGAGGAAAGAAATGGAGACGATTTTAAAGATTCTGTTTTAATTCCATTTGTTACAATGGATATTCTTTGATGTGACATGCTGTCTGTTTTGGGAAGTAAAGGGAAGATGATGATGAGGAGGAGGAGGAGGATGACGATGAGGATAAGGATGATGATGATGATGATGATGATGATGATGATGATGATGATGATGATGATGATGATGAGGAGGAGGAGGAGGAGGAGGAGGAGGGGGATGACGATGATGATAAGGATGATGATGATGATGATGATGATGATGATGATGATGATGATGATGACGATGATGATGATGATGATGATGAGGAGGAGGGGGATGACGATGATGATAAGGATGATGATGATGATGATGATGATGATGATGATGATGATGATGATGATGATGATGATAAGGAGGAGGAGGAGGACGACGACGACGACGACGATGGCGATGACGAAGAGGTACGAGGACAAGGAGAAGGAAAGAAATAATGATAATCACAATCACAATAACAATAATGATAAAGATGATAATGATAATAATGATAATAATAATAATAATAATAATAATAATAATAATAATAATAATAATAATAATAATAATAATAATAAGAGTAATGATAACATAATAATGATAATAATAATAAGAGTAATGATAACATAATAATAATAATAATAATAAGAGTAATGATAACATAATAATAATAATAATAATAATAATAATAATAATAATAATAATAACAACAACAACAATAACAGCAACAACAACAATAATCATAATGATAACAATAATGACGATGATAATGATAATAATAAGGGTAAGAGGAAGAGGAGAAGAAGAAGAGGTAGAAGACATATATTAATGAAGTTGAAAATAACGAAAGGAACGGACGGAAATTTGAAAATATCTAAAAGAAAAATAATGTAAGTGAGAAAGAGGAAAGAATAACAAAACGAGAAAACGCCAAAGAATCACAAAACAAGGGAAAACAAAGGAAAGAATCACCAAAAAAGCGCCAAAAATCACAAAACAAGAAAAAAGGAAAAAATCACAAAACAAGAAAAAAAGGAAAAAATCACAAGACAAGAAAAGAGAGAGGAAAAAATCACAAAAAGAGGAAAGAATCACAAAAAAAGTGTGGCACAGACGCGCCACCCAGCAACACCCGCAGAGGAGGCGTGTGACGGCGCGGCGACGTGGGCGTGGCGGGAGAGGACGCCCGTGACGGCCCGATCCCACGGCAATGAGGGGAGGGTGACGTCCCATCGCCGTCGTACTTGGCTTTTGTGTTCTCCGTTGCCTCCCGTCTTTGTCTTCCTTGCTTCTTTCTTTTTCTCTCTCTCATTTCTCTCCCATTTGTCACTTCTCGTCCCTTTCATTTCTTCTCTTTCTGTCATTTCTTATCTTTCTTCTCTGGTTCATCTTTCTTTGTTGTCATTTCTTATCTTTCTTTCAGTCTTTTTGTCTCTTCCTCCTCTACCCTCGCCATTTCTCTCCTCTTCTTTCTCTCCTTCATGTCACGACTTGCTTCTTATTTATTTTCCTTACCTTTTTTCCATCTCCTCTCATTGTCTTCCATTTTCTCTATTTTATCCCTCCTCTCTCATTCCTTCTTTTTCTTCTCCTTTCTCTTCATTTTTTCATTATTTTCATTCCCCCTTTTCCTCATCCTTTCCCACTCTCCACTTCTCTCGCCCCCCCCCTCCTTTCTTCCTTCCTCCTCATGCCCTTTGTCTCTTTCCCCTTCTTCGCCCCCTTCCCGCTACCTTTCTCCACTTCTCTTCCATCCCTCCTTTCTCCCTTTCTCCTCATCCCCTCTGTCTCTTCTCCTCTTCCTCGCCCCCCCCCCTTCCTCCTCTCTCCACTTCTCTTCCATCCCTCCTTTCTCCCTTCCTCCTCATCCCCTTTGTCTCTTCCCCTCTTCCTCGCCCCCTCCCCCTTCCTCCTCTCTCCACTTCTCTTCCATCCCTCCTTTCTCCCTTCCTCCTCATCCCCTTTGTCTCTTCCCCTCTTCCTCGCCCCCCCCCTTCCCCCTCTCTCGCAGCCTTCCTTCACTCCGCGTGTGACTTACTCTTGCTGCCGAATCCTCGAGTCCCTCGCCTCCTTCGCTGAGGAGACGGAGCGGGACCCTCGCTATCTGTGGCTACGAACGGTATTATTACTCGACCAAAGTTATTTATCAATATCTTTTTACACTACTTATCAAGCGAGTGTTATTACAATTGAAGCGCCATTATGATAAATAACATTAACCATCACGGGGACGTAACTATTACCAGAAACGATGGTGTTCATTAACATTTTGCATCATTACTCGTGGAAAGTGATAACCTGCAGTGTTGCCAGATGGGATCTCTTGTTGCCCGACCCTTCCAGGAACACTGTGATTAATTCTTGTGCTTTTGTGGTGTTGGTATTACCGCTGCTACTGTGCTGCGGTCGCCCCCGCTTTTATGACTTGTAATGATATTAGTTCTTATAATGCTGTGGCTGCCTCTTGTATCTGGTGTAATCTTTGCTGCTGCAGTTGTAGTTGACTGTTGATACATAAAATACAACTACTTCTAATGTCGCCACACATTTCAGCGTTTTTTTTTGTTTGTTTGTTTATTTGTTTTTGTTAATTATCTTCAGTGAAAATGTTATTACGTGATACCTTTAATATTACTCAGTCACATAAATGAATTTTTAATCATATGCCCTTTTTATTCATAGAGTAATTATCTGTTATCAACTGGTGTTCTCATTGCATAAATTTCATTTCCGAATGTAAACATCTTGATACCACATTTTGTCTACAGATGCTTCAAATATTGCGCAAGTGTCTTATAAAGATTTTTTTTTTTTTTTTTTTTTTTTTTTTTTTACTATTTCTCTTTATTATTTTTTCCTCTTTTCGCCAAGGGATGTGCGCGAGATCATCAAGGTTAGAACCGGTTTGAGCCGAGTGTGATCGAGGGTTTTATTGCTCTTTGTGTATCTACCGTTGTATTCTGACATCAAATACAAAGTTACAAATGAATAAGAACAGACACATAGATGAGTAGATAGATAGATAGATAGACAAATAGACAGATAGATAGATAGATAGATAGATAGATAGATAGATAGACAGACAGATAGATAGATAGATAGATAGATAGATAGATAGATAGATAGATAGATAGATAGATAAATAGACAGATAGATAGATAGATAGATAGATAGATAGATAGATAGATAGACAGACAGATAGATAGATAGATAGATAGATAGATAGATAGATAGATAGATAGATAGATAGATAGATAGATAGATAGACAGATAGATAGATAGATAGATAGATAGATAGATAGACAGACAGATAGATAGATAGATAGATAGATAGATAGATAGATAGATAGATAGATAGATAGATAAATAGATAGGTAGATAGATAGATACATAGATAGATAGACAGATAGATGGATGGATAGATAGATAGATAGATAGATGGATAGATAGATAAATAGATAGATAGATAGATAGATAGATAGATAGATAGATAGACAGATAGATAGATAGATAGACAGACAGACAGATGAATGTACATACATACACACGCACCCCCCACCAATCCCCCCTCCCCCCCCACACACATACGCATCTTTGTTTATGTTTGAATAACCTTTGAGTGAACTATTCAAGTGACTTTAGCGTGAGAACTTTATGTAAGCCTACCTGTGTATATGTACCTTGTGTGGATGTGGAGCGAATTGGCGTACAGGGATTTTGTACAATTTTCTGTCGTGCTTTTAGTTTCTCCTGTTGAGGTAGAAGGGAGGGAGAGAAGGAGAGGGAGAATGGAGAGAGGGAGAGGACTGAGAAGAGTAGGTGAGAGTAGATGGAGAAGGAAGGAAGACAAAAAAAAAAGGGTGTCAGGGAAGATGCAGGAGGGAAGGACAAGGGAAGGGAAAAGCCAGACAAATAGACATCAAGGAAGGGTGAGGGAGGCAGGATAGACGTAGGTGAAGGGGCAAAGGGTGAGAGGAGGGTGGGAGAAGGAGGGAGAGATCGGGGACGGCGACTCAGACTCGGCAAAGGGTTTCTCGGAATTCCCTGAATAGGCTTAGGCGTGGATAGATACGAATTACTCGTGGCTTGTGGTACCGGAGGCTCATGTGGAAAGAGTACGATCTTCCGCTCTGCTTCCTCCTCTCTCCTCCGCTCTTCTTAGGTCCCTTCGTTTCTCTGTTCCCCCCACTCCCCCCTCTCACACAATGTAGTTAAACAAGAGAGAGATGGGGCGAGGAGAGAGAGGGGAGGGAGAGAGGAAGAAAAGCGATAGAGAGGGAGAGGTGTGAGAGAGAGGGGGCGAGGAGATAGATAGAGAGAAAAAGAGGGAAGTTGTTGCTAATTCCCCTTTTAGTCATTCTATTCTCTTTCCTTTCATCCCCTCATTCCGACTTTGATGCATTCCATTTGTCTTCTGATTTTATTTGCTTGTCTTTTTTTCCCCTTACGCCCAAGCTCCACCTTTCGATATATCCCTTTGTTTTGCATTACTTCCATTTTTGTATTCTCTAGTTTCCCTCCATCATCCTATTTTCTCTTCCCTTTTCTTCTCCCTTCATTATTTCTTACCTTTTTTATTTTCCGTCCTCCATGTTCCATATTCTTCCCTCCCCTTTCCTTCCTTTCCTTCCTTTCCATCCTCTTCCCCCCTTCTTCCTTCTCTTTTCCCCCTCCCTTCCTC
>NC_091561.1:27938593-27941093 GCF_042767895.1 Penaeus vannamei | reverse complement strand
CGGGCACAGGGGCCGCCGCGGTGCCACGTGCTGCAGGCGGGGACAGAAAGTATGAGTGCCGTCGTACAGCTACTCTTGAAACTCGTTTTCTCCTTAAATAATTATCGGAATCGATTAGAAAATACATAAAAGATAGGTTTATTTCGGGTTAAAACCAATGTATGATGCAAACAGGAGGACCAAAGGAAAGAAAGGCAAAAGTTCTTGAGAGGAAAGCGATGCGTGAGGTCTGCTTGGCCAACCATCGGAACGGAGGGTCTGCCACCTCTGTCTGATGCTCGGCCGCGCTGACAAATGGCTCCTTGGGGTTCATGCTGACGTCCGGGGGGGGGGGGGGGGGCTCCTTGCCTGATGTGCGGAGTAAGAGACATCATAGCATCGCTATCACTTCTTCATCTGGTTATCTGTATGCCTCTCTCTCTCTTCTATATACGTTAGCATAATAGATAACTCACGCCATCTATTCATAAGTCATTGCAGTTAAAATCCCTCGCTAAGTGATTTACAATACCAATATATATTCTGAAGTGTCTGGATGAAGTATTGAGTTCATGCAAAACGCTTCCTTCATAATTCATATTTCATTCATTTTGCGTGAACGTATTTGACGCCCATCTACTAAACACGATAATGGGGTACATAACTTACGTTTACACCTAAAACAATTATCAGGACATATTATGATAATTGCCGAGGGAAGATTACAAACTGGCACATGTCGGCGTGTCAGGAAGATAAGCTTAACGATGAGGAACAACGCTTGCAGAAGATCAGGTCACGTGACTCGCCGGAGATCCTGGCTGGGGAAAAGAGCAGTTAAGGACGAGAGATACCGTGTTTTGTCTATTTCTTTCTTTCTTCCATTTTCCCTTTTCTTTCTTTTTCCTTTTTTCCCTTTTCTTTTGTTCTTTCTTTCTTCCGTGTTCTTTTTTTTTCTTTTCTTTTTTTTATTCTTTCTTTCTCCCTTTTATATTTTCTTTCGTTCTTTCTTTCTTTAACGAGCGAGTACTTTTAACTGTACGCGCTGTGGTCAAAGTCTTAGAAGGTCCGCTCCTCTACGCACGAGCCACGGCTGCTCAACAAGAGGAGCCGGACATAGTGCGATGATGACTGGATGGACAAAGAACAGCAACAATAGCAGAGCCCCGCGCCATCCACCTCGCCATCGCCCTGTCTCCTGAGATCTACAGCATGTGACGGGAAAGAATTACTGTTGACTGCTAATATCAGCCAGAGAGGCAGCTGTGATACCCTATGGAGGCAGCGGAAGCGTGGGTTGCGGAGCTGCATGTCTGTAGCTAAGTGGGGCTGGCAGGTGTATAGCGTTATGATGGCGCGTCGCCGTATTGTGGCAGCGGTGGTGGAATTGTCCGTTGTTGGTCACAGTTTATTGCTGTCATTTAATCGGCGATAAAATTGTTGGTCGTAATGTTTGTTGTATTTACAGTCATAAGAGTAAGTCCTCACCCGGCACGCACCACGAAAAAAAAACGAGGATAGGTAGCGGGCTCTCGCGCATGCCAGTGACAAAGGTCGCGTGCGTGCCCGTGCGCTTATATGCGAATATAGGTGTGCTTTCATGTGTACATAGCACATATCGAAGTAATTCCTTTCTGTTTTAAGGCTTTTTGCCGTTGTACTTAACGTGGCATGTAAAATAATGTCTGCCCTAAGAAAGAGTCCACCAAGCAGACTGTAATGACGTCGTTATACAAGCATCAAACAAATAATGGCATTTTTATCGACGTTCTTCCTCGCGAGTGTAAATGACTCGTTGGCTACAGACGGAAGGAAATACCGTGGCTTTTCGCTTTTTTATGAGGCAATAAAAGATGGATGCATTAAGTTTTGATATAATTCTCTTGTCCCTGGTTTTTCCGTGCACCTTTTGCACCTGCCTCTAGATCTAATCTGGAGAGGGTCCTTAAACGTTTCTTGTTCACTGCCCCGTCCCCTTCCCTCCTGCAGCTGATCCTCCTTACGTTTCTCACCCTCTCTCGGCAATTCTCTTCTCTCGAATCATCATTCTTAGTGTCTCATGGTCTCCGTTTCAGTTCATTATTATTACATATTTCAGATTCGCCTTTTCCCTCCTGTTAATTCCCCTTTTCCTCCCTTCCTTATCATCTCCTTATTTCCCTCAACCCCCCTCCCCTTTCCCTCCACTATTCCCAGATCGCAAAGGCTGTCTCGAAGCTGTGTCCTAATTGCCTTGTTATCTTTTATTGCCAATTAATCACATCAGCCCACAGGGACGTCTAGCCAGTGTCCTTAATTACGCCTTATCACATTTATCACCATCATTTCTTAAATTATGACTTTAGCCCTAATTGCGCTGACACCTTTTCGCACTCTACGACGGCCGGAAGCACGAATACAGGAGGCGAGAGGTGAGACGTGTTTGCACAGCGCTGGCGGAGTATCGCACTCATGCCGGGTCGCTGGGGTCGCCCTCGAGAGATTGAAGGCATGCACAAAAAGGGGAGGAGAGAGAGGGAGG
>NC_091561.1:27881093-27883593 GCF_042767895.1 Penaeus vannamei | reverse complement strand
TCCGAAAACTGCCTCTCTCTCCCTCTCTCTCGCAATCTATCTATTTCTCTCCATTTATCCATCTCTCTCTCTCTCTCTGTCTATCTATCTATCTGTCCATCTATCTATCTATCTGTCTATCTCTATCTATTTATCTCTATTTCTGTCTCTAACTCTCTCTCTCTCTCTCTCTCTCTTTGCCCTCTCTCTCTCTCTCTCTCTCTCTCTCTCTCTCTCTCTCTCTCTCTCTCTCTCTCTCTCTCTCTCTGTGCGTGTGTGTGTGTGTGTGTGTGTCTTTTTATTTATCTCTCTTTATCTATATATCTCTTTATCTCTATCTCTAACTCTCTCTCTCTCTCTCTCTCTCTCTCTCTGTGCGTGTGTGTGTGTGTGTGTGTGTCTTTTTATTTATCTCTCTTTATCTATATATCTCTTTATCTCTATCTCTAACTCTCTCTCTCTCTCTCTCTCTCTCTCTCTCTTTCTCTCTCTCTCACCTTCTTTCTCTCTCTCTCTCTCTCTCTCTCTCTCTCTCTCTCTCTCTCTCTCTCTCTCTCTCTCTCTTTCTCTCTCTCTCTCTCTCTCTCTCTCTCTCTCTCTCTCTCTCTCTCTCTCTCTCTCTCTCTCTCTCTCTCTCTCTCTCTCTCTCTCTCTCTCTCTCTCTCTCTCTCTCTCTCTCTCTCTCTCTCTCTCTCTCTCTCTCTCTCTCTCTCTCTCTCTCTCTCTCTCTCTCTCTTGTCATCCTCCATTTCAACATCATCGTCATTATCACTGCTGGTGTCTACTTTGATGGTGTCCCTTGTTCATTATTATAACATTATTATCATCATAATCACTATGACGGATCATTATTGATATTATCATGGATGTACTTTTCTCCATCGTCATATCGTAATTTTTATCATTAGTCGTAAGAACAGCATAATAGTAGTTATTTCAGTCGTACTGGTAGTTATTATCATTATGTTGATATCGATATCATCACATTTCTTTAGTGGGATAAGGATATCATCATCATGATCAGCATCGTTAACATCGTCGTCATCGTAATAATCATCGTTATTATCATTATTATGTTGATATTATTATCATCACTATTATTAGTGATAGCAGCGTAGTAGCAGTGGTAGCATCATCATTATTGTAGTGCCGGTGCTTGTGATATACTATAACTGTAAAAATAATTGAAAAAAATAGATAATAATGATAATTGTAGCAATATGATAATCACAATAATAATAGTAATGGCAATTATGATGATCATGAAACGATCATTATCGTGGCATTATCATTTAATGTGTTCAAGTGGGTATGGTTAATCCTTTTAGTATCTTTATTTAACAAAACAGCAGGAAAGGGGCTTTCTAAACTAAGATGATAATAATAACAATAATAATAAGAAGAAAAAGAAGGATAATAATAATAATGTTGATAATGATGATAATTGTAAAACCAATTATAATAATAGTAATAACAATAATAATAATAATAATAGAAATGATATAGATTACATTGATAATAGTAATAATAACAATTACAATGATAATAATAATAATCCTTATTTTCATTACTATTATTATTATTATTATTATCATAACAATAGTAGTGATGATAATCTTAATGGTAATAACAATAATAATGGTAATGATAATAATAATGATGATAAAAACAATAATGATAATAATAATTATTATTATCATTACCATTATTGTTATTATTATCATTATAATGATGATTGATAATGATGATGGTAATGTTGATAATGATAATGATGATGGTAATGTTGATAATGATAATGATGATGATAATATTAATGATAAATATAATGATTATGAAAAAAATAATGATAATGATAATGTACACGGAACTAATACGCATCCCTGCAAAGCCGGTTAGAGTTCTGCTCGAAATGTAATCGCAGTAATGATAACAGGAATTCGTCCAGGAAATCGATGATTCGGAGCCGTTTTTTTTTGGGGGGGGGGGGGGGGCGCAGATGAGAAGTGCGCAACGATTCGTGTCGCAAGTCGGATATTCATCAGTTCACCTAATTATCCATTCATGTATTTGTTTGTTACTTGTTCATTTCTTCGTTTATTTTCAACGCATAGAAAAATCGTAATTGACTCATTATAAGCTGATGAAAATGTGTATATTATATGTTTACCACAAATGTGATACCAGTAAGAACTAACGCTACAAGGAAAAATATTCATTTCATATTAAAATAATAATGATAATCATTATGATATATATGAAACTTCATTTGTAAGGATATTAAAACATCATAATGCAAACGATGCTATCCCTTCACCACAACCACATTGTTGAGCTACAATTACACAAAGCACTTTTTGTCTTTTTGCAGTTCAAATATGCTGTGTACTTTCAAAGGGAAACGCAGCAAAGTAATCTATGTGTGCACGATCCATCTTTTCAAACACAGGAGCTTGGGAAACATTTTAAAGTCAAGGGTATGTGGCAGAGATTGAAAAAAGAAGTTGTTATCCTTTTTTCACTT
>NC_091561.1:27866093-27873593 GCF_042767895.1 Penaeus vannamei | reverse complement strand
TTATTATATTACTCTTATTAATATCATTACTGTTGTTGTTGCCAGTTATTTTATGATTATAATCATTGGTATTACCATTATCATGTTCATGACTATCATCACTATTATTATAATTATTATGAATATGATTATGGTTATGGTTATTATTATTATTATTATTATTATTATTATTATTATTATTATTATTATTATTATTATTATTATTATTATTATCATTATTATTATTATTATCATTATTATTATTATTATTATCATTATTATCATTATTATTATTATTATTATTATTATTATTATTATTATCATTATCATTATCATTATTATCATTATCATTATCATTATTATTATTATTGTTATTATTATCATTATTATTATTATTATTATTATTATTATTATGTTTGTTGTTATTATTATTGTCATTGCTGTTGTTGTATTTGTTATTGTTATTATCATCAATAGCATTGTTTTTGCCATTTTTAGAATTACCGTAGTAATATTACGATTATCATCTTTGTTATTAAGATTAATATCTTCATTGATATTGTTATCATTTTTATTTTTCTTCTAATTCCCATCATCATTATTGTTATAATTATCATCATAATTATTAATATTTTAATCATCCTCGTCATTATTATTCTCATTATCAAGATTAATCTCATTATCACTATTATTGTTATTGTTATTATTACCATTATTATTACCATCATCATTCTCAACATAATCACACCCATCTTTATCAAACTTATTATTAGCAATATAATTATCCCCTTTATTATTATCAGTCTCAGTATTAGCAGTAGTAATACTAGCATCGCTATGATTATTCTACCATTAATATCATCATCATTATTATTATTGTTATTTATATTCGCCTTCTTGCTGCTGCTTTGTCATTATAGTTATTAGCATTACTATCATTATTATTGCTATTTTTATCATTCTTCTTCTTATCATTATTATCTATATCATCAATATCATTATTATTGTTATTATCATTATCATTGTCATTATTATCTTTATTATCATTATCATTATTGTCATTATTTCATTAATTATATGATCATCATTGTCATCATTATCATCATAACTATTTTCCTTAGAATCATTATTTTCATCACTAGTACTTTTATCATGATTGTTTTACTTTTCTTTGTAGATATTATTATTATTATTGCTACTATTTCATTATCTTTCTTATTACTTTTATTACAATTATTTTAGCGTTGTATCGCATCATAATATCACTAGCATGATTAACTATTAGAATAAATACTACCATTATACCTCTTATTATCTCTGTTTGATATATCACTTTCACTAACCTCTTTGTTTGTTTGTTTTTCATATTAACCCAGTTACAATTTTCTTTTCTGCCTTACTAGTCAATGCTGGCCTCAAACTAATCTACCATTGCTAATAAAGGAAAATGATAACCATTTTTTTATTTTCAATTGCATTTATTATTTATATTTACATATATATACATACATATATATATATATATATATATATATATATATATATATATATATATATGTATGCATGTATGTATGTATATATATTGTAAAACTTTAACGTGTATGGTCTTTTTTTTACCAAAGATAGATATACATGTGCAGGCAAAATTGTTTTGGAGTGTACAGTTGATACCTGTATGACGTGGTGGGAGACATGTTTCAGTATTGAAGCCCATGGATGTAAAATGTTTGTGTGGGGGGGGGTGTATGTGTGTGTGTGGGGGGGGGGTTGTATGTGTGTGTGTGTGGGGGGGGTGTATGTGTTTGTGTGGGGGGGGTGTATGTGTTTGTGGGGGGGGGGGTATGTGTGTGTGTGGAGTGTGTGTGTGTGTGTGTGTGTGTGTGTGTGTGTGTGTGTGTGTGTGTGTGTGTGTGTGTGTGTGTGTGTGTGTGTGTGTGTGTGTGTGTGTGTGCATATATATATATACATATATATATATATATATATATATATATATATATATATATATATATATGTATGTATGTATATATATATATATATATATATATATATATATATATATAAAACCTCCTACACACACTCTCATGTGAGTTTGTGTATTATCATATATGTATATTTGCTACGTCCTCACCAGTTGAACAGATTTAGTTTTATATAATTGGATGCAAAACCATTAATATTAAGCATTACTTTCTCCATCAACCCGTTTGTGAATTCAGGTTAAAATAAGGAACTGAATATCAGGTTTCTGAAATATCCATGTAATTTATTCCATGAACAGTGTGATTCAATTAAAAAAAAAAGGAGGAGAAAGGTGCATTGACCATGAAAACACATTTGATTACCATGTATTCTTTATTGTTTTCGAAAACATATTTTATACACATCGGCAAAAAGAAACAGGCTGAACAAATTTCAAAAATAAAGGTCGGTAGCACCCGTTAAGGGACTCTGGCCGGCTGGGCTCCACCGCAGCGGGCGAGAGAGTGAACAGATTCGAAAACGAGTAGCTAATTCTACTCCCCTAAAGGACAACCAATCAGAATCACGGGATTGTCAGACCCTGGAATGTAATTGGTTCAAATTGATATACTGTGTAACCTAACTATTCCCCTATGACAATGAGTCAATGGGCCAATCAGAATGAAGAGCTTCTAAAGCCCGGGAATATCATTGGCCCATTGAGTGATTGTAATACCGTGAAAGATAAATAAATAAATTGTCCTAACTATCCTTTCCTGATTTTTTTTAAACCTAATCCCAAAAAAATCTATACAACAGGTCATTTATCAACACAGTGAAACGTATTTTATCCACAATATTTAGTGAAAATATATTATGCTTTTCAAAAATCATAAAAGCTTTGTTCAGCTAATACACGAAGAATTATGTCAAAAGCAATCATGCTGGTCTTTGATTCTCTGTTATATCTCGACGGAACATCGACCTCCTTTCCTCCTTTCTATCAAAAATTCCTTCTGTGGCTACTCTAGCGTGTGATTTATTGTATTCTCGATCACTATGGATCATTTTATTGAAGATTTACTGCGACTCGCAATCGCTCGCCTTTGCATGCGTGATTTAGCCCTCCCGGTTCGTATTTATTTTGCGTTCCGTGTACGATTTTTTCTTCTTTTTCTGGCTAGAGCAGCTGCCAACATCAATGTTGCATGCAGTATAACAGAGAATTAAAGTAAATCAACCATTGTTCTTACTTCCTTTATGCGGTTTATATAATTCAATCATGGCGACTAAATCAGACGAAATTGTCATCCCTAGAGTCGAACGAAAACAATTTCACTCCATATATCAGAAGATTGGATGGCGTAATTAGGGATGTTTCGCGGGCAATGTGTTCCGGTTATTTCGCTGCCGCGGCGTGGGCGCTGCTGCGTCGCGTCCGGGAAACAGCGGCCGCCCCCCGAGGCGCGGCGGCGGGGGGACCGGCCGCTGTTCGTCGCCCGCGAGGCCTGCGGGCGCGCCCTGCTCTCCGGTCGGGCGCGTCGGGCGGAGAACTGAACACTGGGCATCGCTGAACATGAGCTGAACCAGTTATAATTGTAAGCTTTTTTTTATTCATTTTATTCTTTTTGGGGGGAGTGGAGGGGGGGGGAGGGGTCCAGCTGACTGCTGATTTTAAGTGGAGTAGATTACTAATTCACAAATCGGTTGTATTCAAAGTAATAAGAAAGAATTAAAAATGGAGAATTCATTGTTTCGAGTTCACTTTCTCACCAATCGTCCACGGGAAAATCGATGCAAAATAATTATGATTTCCTGTTTCGACAGTTCAGCAGACGCGAGTGTTCTGTTCCTCTCGCAGACTCTTGTATTTTGGCTATATATTCTTTCGTTCGTTTTTCATCTTCCATTTCCATGAACTAATAAGTCGGTAATCAAAAGAAAATAAAAAATAAAAACAACACAAAAGGAGGTAGAACATTTGGCGCACAGAACTGCAAACCCGAGAATCTCCTTCGCTGAAGACCTTGCTTGGCGTCTTTCCTCTGAGGTTGGCAAGTCTTAGTCCTTTTAACTGCAGTCTCACTACCCTTGATTGTCCATCGCAAGTCACAGTTATTTATTCAGCTTGTGAAATTACTGATAACAAGGTATAGTTACAACTCGCACAGTGAGAATACGGGTGGCTTGCTAACCTGGTGACCTCGTGAGAGAGAGGATGTCACCACAAAACGAGCTCACGGATGGATATCATGGTTGAAATGTTTTTTTTTTTATGATATTTTTTCAAACGTTTATCACATTAAACAAGAGCATAAGCCAAAAAATGTATATAAAAGACCACAGCTAATATGAGTCAGACATCACAGTACCACGCGACTACGGTACAATCAGAAACCGCACACGAATTGAACCAGGAAGCTTATTTCACAAAACATTTCTCATCACCACACGTCATCCTTTGCCAAACGACGACAAGACCAAGCACTGAACGCGTCTCCATCTCCTTCTCTTCGTCACGCTGAAGGAGGAAACGAGATTTCAGGAACCGAGATCCTCAGGTTTGGCCGGAAATGAAAGGCGTTATACAAAACTCTTAGCTGGGAATGGACGAAACTGATGACGAAGGTGCCGTGGGGTAAGGTACTTCGGGGCGATACAGGAAGTCCGTGGGTTAGGTTCCCGTGGGGCTATGGTGACGCCTTGGAGTGGTGACGTAGAGAGCATGTGACGTCATTACATACGGTGATGAAGGAACCTCTGACATCGACAGAGAAACGGTGACGTCAGAGTTGCCACATACTACGAGAAACTTTATATCTTCTAAGGAGTCCAACGTGTCTAAGGGGGCATTAGAGACGAATGTCTAAAGGACAAAAACAAAATAATAATGAACGGAAACAGAAAGAGAAGTATGATTGTCATCACAAAGAAGAGGAAAGGGCGAATTTAATCCTACTCCTTCTCTCTCTTACAAAGACAAAAATCATGAGAGACAAGAGACATTAAGCTCCGTCTTACTGAATCGCGAAAGGGTTAAGGCCACCAAGAGAGGGTCGCGGCTGGTGCAAGACAACAGTTCGCGGCGAGTCGGCGCTGCGGGAACGAATCCGGTCTCCACGAAGACCAAAGTCTGGACCAAAGGGTTTGTGCCGGAGTTTTCATGCCTTTCTCCACCGGGAAGTTTGTGCTGCCCGTTGCGTCTATGGAACCACACGACCACTCGTTGTTATCAAATATATTATATTATATCGAAATCAGTGAAAACAATAGAATAATAATAATAATAACAATAGGAATCATAATATAAAAAATAATGTTATTAATTATATCATTATAAAATGACAGTAACAGTAATACTAAGGATATACACACTAAATAAAGTCACTGAAATAACATCGTGTCGCAAGAGATCATCAGTTCCGTCCGCGCGAGTCTTCTATAACGCCCCCGCTCGTAGGGCGTGGGCGGGCCTGGACGCGCCCGCCCACACTCGAAGTTTTGATTTTGTTGCTCTACCTGTGTTAACAACTGCTCGTCTCCGCCGCCGCCGCCGCCCCGAGGGAGGGGGGGGGAGCGGGGGGAGGGACTTCCATCTTACAGCGGAATCCAAATATTGTAACATCGGCTGACCCTTTCGGTTTATAAAAACATATATCTTTTATTTGTTGAAAAGACTAAGTTTTGGTCTGCTCATTTGTAAAAGTTATTTGCCGTTTTGGTTTTCCTGCTGCTGAAGCTGTTCGTTGAGCCAAATCCATTTAATAGAAAAAACAAAGTTCAGATTACAATAAACTGTTACGCGTGAATCTTTGTCGACTTTCGGTGAAGTGGCAAGTTCACAAAACTTGTTTGGTTATTGATTACTGTTGTTAATGTTATCATGACTCTTCCATCACCATTAATACATGAAAAAACACTACACGAATATCATTTCATAAAATCACTTTTAAAAAAATATTACAGTATGGTACAAAATCGTCCCAGTTTACTGGAACTCATAAGAGGGAAAAGCAAAGAAAGTTGGAAACAAGAGAGAGCGAGAGAGAGAAGGAAGGACAAGGCGAAAAGGCTTTCGGAAAGGGAACTAGAGGGCAATGAACAACAAAGGGAACTAAAAGGCGTAGACTCCAGCTCCATTAGTCGGGCGAGGGGCACGACGCGCCGCCGGTGGGACTAGGACTGCGCTTGATGTCTGCGACGCGCACGATGGTGGTGGGGGACTGCGTGCGGGGGGCGGCGATCTGCCCCCGGGGGAGGGGGGGCAGCTGGCCGTCCAGGAGCCCTCCTCCTCCTCCTCCTCCTCCTCCACCTCCTCCTCCGCCGCCTCCTCCTCCACCTCCTCCGCCGCCGCTTCCTAGGCCGTCACCGTTGCATTTGTCCCTCGACGGAAGTCCTCCGCGCTGTTGCTGTCGGCGAGGGGCCGGTCCTGCACCCGTGACAGAAAATATCAACATTATTACCACAGTAGGCCTAAGGGGGCGGGGCGCGCGGCTCGAGGGTGAAGGGACTCTCGGCGCTGCTTTGCTCACCCTAGCTTTTGTCTGACTAACCGCAGCTGGCTCTTTAAAGGCTATCTAGATAGCTTATGCATCTCTGTGTAGCCGCTTGTTTTATCTAAGCTAATCACATACACAGGACTCAGCAGCTGCCTAATGAGGATAAACAAATAACACTATAAGGAGGAACTATGTGCTCACTACTGGACTGGACACAGAATCTTAATCTAAATGAGTTGGAACTCTTCAGTCCAACCTCTTGAAATGCTAGAAGACAAAGAAGTGTCCCTCGATTCAGCTTGACTCTTAATCTCATTCGTAAAGGTTAACTGGCGACTTCTGCGCCTTAGAGAAAAGTCGAAGGTTATATCATATATCACTTTCAAATTACCGAAGCCTTTCTAAGCAGGAAAAAGTTTCAGGCATATTTTGTGGCAATACAAACACGCTATCTTTGACTTCATCTGCTGATGTGAGCGTAAGTTAAGCACGAGAGGAAATGTAATTTTATCAGATGCATGTTAAAAAACAACAAATAATCCAGAAAGAAATAGCGAAAAATGTGCCGAAAAACGGTGAAGAAAAAATGTGTGACCTTCATTTTCTTCTTTAAAGGATGACTAAGATAAATGTGTGAGTTTACATCTGGCCATAATGAGAGATGTAGGGGAAATTAACGCTACGGGCTTTCGGTAATTGAGATGAATCTGATCATTATGTGATGGAAACAAACTTCTGTGTTGATGCAAGGAAAATCTGTGAAGCAAGAAAACCTGTGGTTTGGACTCGAAATTTTTGGTCTCGAATTGCGTTGTACAATATATCATTTTTGACGGATGCGGCAAAATTGAAAAATAAATAAGTGAACATCATACATCATGTGTTATACACGAAATTTCTATGTCTGATCCATTAGATTTTGTTTATATATTTTACGTTACCCAAAACTTTTTCCATGTTATTTTTTCGTGACGATTTTTTTTTTTTTTTTTTCTTTTTAATCAAAATAATTTCCTTACAGCTGATTCCAAACAGCCGGCGAACGGAAGCATGTAAATCG
>NC_091561.1:27828593-27833593 GCF_042767895.1 Penaeus vannamei | reverse complement strand
ATTTCATTACAAACGAGGCGAGGCTTCTCTTTTTCTCTCTCTCTGTGTCTCCCGGAGTGGATGATATACCGCTCTCTCGCGGTGAACTATGTACATAAGTCAATTAAGTTTCAGAGAGCCTAAACTTGATTTAGACCAGCGTTGCCATCTCGGAGGATAATTCTCTGCGCGGCGTGGCGGGTCGTTTGCCCCGTGTTCTTCGTTGTTTTTATTTTGTTTTTGAGGGTAAATCACCGGCCGTCCTCTCTCCCACCTCAGTCAGCACCAACCCCGCCACGGCGGCCGGGGCCATCGCCGAAGAGACGGTCCCAAAGGGCCACATCGGCGGCGGGGCGAGGCGCGCGGTGGAAGGCAGCTGCTGTGGGCAACGCGGCGGTCGGTGGGACTCCCTGCTGGGCGCCTAACACCGCTTGTCATAAGGTGCCGCCGCTGCTGTTACGTCTTGCTTCCATGCCAGCAGGGGGCACACGCAAGCCTTCCTCGGGAGAGGGAAGGGAGACTCCCTCGCCTTATCCCACGAAGGTCTGCGTCGGGCAGAGGGGACCGCCCTCGCCTCTCGCGCCGGAAGATCGATCCTTCTCTCGGAGAGTTGTCTGACGACTTTTGTGAAGGCGAAACACTGTCGGTACTTCTTGTTTGTTTGTTCATTTTTGTGGGAAATATCACCATCTACTGATTTGATATTGCATCAAGCATAATTTCAACACGTTTCCTACAGCTTACCAGTCTCCCCCGCTCATTCCGAGACCAAATTTGTCAACGCAAAGCCAAAGATAAATCATTACGAACGCATACGACTAAAATTTACAATCCTTAATGCGCTTGGAGGATGCAATTACGGCCGAACCAAATAACGATCCGTTATCAAGAAGATAAAATTTAGTAGCTTGTTATTTTGACTGTTATTGGCTCCACCACGCGCACTCCCATGAACATTTAATGTCATCGCAGATTTAACTAGTCGCTTTGCAAATTATTAGCGGCGTCTAAATAAAAACTCGACCGGAATTGGTATTCATTGTCACTCAGTAATAAAATGCAACTGGTGGCCGCAATAAACAACTGGCCCCTTCCTGCACCCTTTGTGGCACCCCAGCGGACACACGTCTGCGCCGTTACCCCAGTTTTACTTCCATTCTTTGTTTTAACAATTCATTGTTTCCTTCCCTAAGCAACAAACAATATCAACCTCTATGGACGCGAGTGGCTGTGTCTGCATCCGCGTGCACGCAGCGCCTTCGTGTGCCCCGGCAGAAGCGCTCCGTGTGACCCGGAGCCATAACCTTCACCGCGCTGACGTATCCCCGTTCATTTGGCGCCGACGGCCAAGCGGAGTGTCACCTCTCGGCGGCGACGGCGGCGGGGGCGCGAGCAGCCCGTCACCCGCGATGGCTCTGCCCGCTCGCCGCCCGCTTGTTTATCGCTCTAATTATCATCTTTGGTCGCCCGCAATGTAATTTACAGCGGTGCATTTTTGCTTTGAGAATTATCCGTGGATCCAGTAATTTTTCACGCCTGAGATTAATCTACTCATTACCTTGCGTACATCACGCGAATATACAGCGCGGAGGATAATGTTGTTCTTGTCGGTCAAAGTGAATTGTTAGGGAGTTCACACGTTTTTTTTTTCTAAACCTTTTCATTCTTTTACTCGGAATAAACGGTGCAATACCTCGCTAACGAGAGGCGTGACAGGCGCCTCCGCTAAGGAAAGGCGCGCGTGCGGCCGCTTCTGGTTGCCGCAGTTTGTTGGACATATTTTACTTCTTCAATTCTGTTGGAGTGATAAACGCTTGAGAAATGAGTCTTTATCCTCTTGGCCTTTTCTGTGATATATAGACGACGTTTACATGAATATAAATCTGGATATGCAAATTCACAAATCCACGTTCGGGCACACACATACTCACACAGACACACAGACACGCATAGGTGAATGGATAGATAGATAGATAGATAAATTGTTTGTTTATCGAATCTCCCAAATGTAATAAGGATATAAAAATGATAACAATGGTGATGATGATAATATTGATAATATTGATAATAATAACAACAACAACAATAATAATGATGATAAAAAGAGGAGGAGGAGGAGGAGGAGGAAGAAGAAGAAAAAGAAGAAGAAGAAGAAGAAGAAGAAGAAGACGGCGACGACGACGAAGAAGAAGAAGAAAAAGAAAAAGAAGACGAAGACGTCGAAGAAGAAGAAGAAGAAGAAGAAGAAAAACAAGAAGAAGAAGAAGAAGAAAAAGGAAAACCGTGCGATCGCGTGCCAAAAAAAAAAAATCCTACTTCAACCTCTCCCTCACCCCCCCACCCCTTCCTCCTCACCCCCTTCGATGATTCATGATCAGACCGCAAATTAATGTTAACAATTATTCCCACGCCAGACCTCACAGCCCCACAGCCCCTTCCCATAACTCCACTTCCCTGCACTACTTCCCTCGACTAATCTATTCTCTCTCTCTCTCTCTCTCTCTCTCTCTCTCTCTCTCTCTCTCTCTCTCTCTCTCTCTCTCTCCTCTCTCTCTCTCTCTCTCTCCTCTGTCTGTCTCTCTCCCTCTTTCTTCTTCTCTCTTTCTTCTCTCAGACTCTGAGCTCTCTCTCTCTCTCTCTCTCTCTCTCTCTCTCTCTCTCTCTCTCTCTCTCTCTCTCTCTCTCTCTCTCTCAATCTCTCTCTCGTTCTCCTCTCTCCTCACTCTTCTCTCTCAGACTCTCACTATTGGTTCTCCCTTGTGCCTTGACCTTTCTCTCCTCTCGCCCTTCAGCTCTTCACTTGTCGCATTCTTGCTCTTACTGCGCGTCACGCTTTCGCTTCCCTCGCCTAGCAGAGACAGAGGAAGAAAATCACTAGAAAGAATCGAAGGAAAACCGTTGATTGGGAGATTTTCTCTCCCCCTCCTCCTCGTCCTTTTCCCCACCCCCTCCCCACCACGCCTTACTCCCCACCAACCCCCTCCAACAGGTACGCCCCCACGCCCTTCGGTGAGTGGGCGTGGGGCGTTCCGCGTGGACACCCTTTGACCACGGACGGGCATCGGGTAGGGGCTGGCCATCAATTCTAGCATCATCATCATGTTCTTCTTGTTCATCGTCTTAGCCCTTCGTCGTCTTCTTACTATTCCCCTATTTATCCTTCCACCTATTTTCCACCTTTCCTCGTCGACTTTTCACACATTCTCTCTCAGCTTTTTATTCGTCTTCGAGAGCTCTCTGACATGACAGGCTGTAAATAAATAATGCAACATAGCAGGAGATACGTCAGAGATAATATAGCGATTTATAAAACCGAAAGAACATGAAGACCGGAGCTGGGAAGACTAATGTCGCAGGTAATGGTATCGAGCGGAACAGCGGCAATTAAGATAACAAAGTAATAACCACATATTGAAAGCGCGATAATGGAACTGGCGAAGAAATTTAAACAAGTCATAAACAATGCTAATAACAAATAAAAAAAACATGGACTGGCGGAGAGAGAGTGGCAATATACTCGCTAAAAGGGTAAATAATGGAGAGAAAGAGAAAAAAAAAAGTGAGTGAGAGAGAGAGAAAAAAAAAATGAATCTTACTAAAATCACAACCACCCAGCCAGTGGCTCTCGGCCCCATCGTAGAAGCGGGCGATGGGAAATGAAAATATTAATTAAAAAGAATAACCGCACCCCCCCCCCCATTGTCCGGTAGCCCCGCCGACTCAGCGGGGGCCATCACGGGCGGCCCCCAACCGGCCGTCCCAGCAGGGGGGGTCATTACCTGATATATCGCTTATTACAACTGATACAGAGCCTTATTACAGCTGATGTATGGCGTATTATGTGTTGGAACGGACTTGCCTTCCTCCCTTCCTTCCCTGCTTGGTGCTTGGGTCTCAGGCTCGTGAGGTAGGTCTTGTATTGCCGTTAGAACACGCACGGCCGCCCATGCACGCACACGCAGGCACGCACACACGCACACGTACACACAATCTCCCTCTCTCTCTCTCTCTCTCTCTCTCTCTCTCTCTCTCTCTCTCTCTCTCTCTCTCTCTCTCTCTCTCTCTCTCCCTCCCCCCCTCTCTCTCCCTCCCCCCCTCTCTCTCTCCCCCCTCTCTCTCTCCCCCTCTCCCTACACTCTCTCCCTCTCTCACTCTCCCCCTCTCTCTCACTCTCCCCCTCTCTCACTCTCTCTCCCTCTCTCTCTCCCCCCCTCTCTCTCTCGAAAACTCTACATATTACCACAATGATTGTCATACTTATCATTCCTCACCATCGCTATCATTTCCATCGTTAAGTCATTAGCATAATCAACTTTTTCTCACCATTAATCTATTTACATTTGTATCATTACCTCCATAAAATGACCCTTTTCAGACCACCCTGTATCACATATGATTAAACGCCTCACTAGAGAGTAGGTATTGGTTGTATTTTAATGAGCATTCCGTTCGCGCAGCGCCCCCCGCCCCCGCCCTTGCCCTGGCGGCGGCGCTGGCGAAGGCGGTCGTTTCCGGCGCGCTGATGGCCGCCGACAAAACGCTCTTTTCCTCTCGCTATTTCTTGCCTCCCTCCCGTCCCCTGGCTTTTTCCACTTTAACTTCTCTATCGACTTTCCTAATTATATGATTTGTTCCTCTCTCTGTTCTTTAACACGCGTACGTGCACAGACGCACGTGCTCACACACTTGTATATACCGCACACACAATAACACACGCACACGTACATACAAACATACACACACACATACACGCGCACGCACGCACTCATATCCACAAACGCACGCAAATGCACAAACATATACCCCAGTGCATGTGCACACGCAGCTGTATGTCCTCTGCAACTATTGCCCTGTGCTTGTCCTCTTCAATAATGGATCTAATTCTCAGCCCCTTCATTCTCCCCTCCACCCTTGCCCCCCCTCCACCCCATCTCACCCCCAAACCCCTCCACTTGACTGCCACCCCCCCCCCCCCTCCTGCCCTATCCCATTACCCCATGGACTCGCCCGTGCCCTCGTGT
>NC_091561.1:27806093-27813593 GCF_042767895.1 Penaeus vannamei | reverse complement strand
TTAAGAAATGCTAAAGATGTCAAAGTAGCGAGCTATTTCGATGCCCTGTTTAAACTATGATTATAAACCGAAATTATGGCCATGTAAATTAAAGATTATGCTCCAGACCGCAGTTTCCTTCCGGTGTTAAATGGAGAAAATGGATTCTGACCAGAGACCTTCGGCGGGAAATGTTTTAATGAGGAAATAGCATCTGAAGCTCTCGGTAAATATGCTAAACACACACGAAATTATAAAGGGAAATCGACACAAAAGGGGAGAGAGAGAAAGAGCGAGAGAGAGAGAGAGAGAGAGAGAGAGAGAGAGAGAGAGAGAGAGAGAGAGAGAGAGAGAGAGAGAGAGAGACAAGAAACATCACGCCCCTGTGTTTCATTATGGAGAACATCGAATCTTTGAAAATAATTCTGCTGAGAGACAAAAAGCTTCCATAACATAGTAAGGCATAAAAACAAATGACGGGTACATGTACGCATCTGCTACACGCCCAGCGAAGTCCCTTGGGCAACAAACCAGCTGTCTGGATATCAAGTCCTTGGATAATCCACTCCTTTCCCATAGCAAGTCATTTACCGACTCATGCAGTTCAGCCTCTAACCATCCTCGCTGCCACACAAAACAATCCTTCAATGAATTCTGTCCACACTCCAAGGAGTTTGAGGTCCTCCTCCTTCAGCGGGATTCCCTTCAGGAGTAGGCAGAGGCGGCCTCGGCATAGGACTGGAAGGGTGAAACAAGCGGTTCTGGGTAAACATCTTGGAGATTTACATAATAGCTGCTATAAATCCCTGGGACGGTGATGGTCAGCGATGTGAGGTTGCCTTATTTACATTTATACGCCGTTTGTCCCACATTTTACTCACTCGGGATGGCCCATAAGGGGATAGGAGGTAGGGGCTCGTCCAAACGAGGTGGGAGCCAGATATGGTGCCCCCTCCCCCCACCTATCACAGCTTTTATCCCCCTCTGTTCCTCTCGTCTCCACCCTTCCAACCCTCTCACATTGTGTCGCTTCCTCCTCCTCCCTTACTCCCCCCTCACCCGTCCCCCTTTTAAGCCCATGTGCCCAAAGCATTTATCGACAGGGATGGGCCGTGTTCGGGGAAGGGAGATTTTGATGCCCCTTTTTTGTGCCGGAATTTATTGAAAGGTTTTAGGGTGGGGGTCAAAATGGGGTCTGAGTGAGCCCCTTTCTCCTCCGGGGCTGACTGGATTCGTATAGCTCTGGTAATAGGGGGTGGGAGGGTAGGGAAAGGGGGGGGAGAAGGGGAGGGGAGCGAAAAGAAGGGAATGGAGAGGAGAGGAAGGGAAGGGGAGAGGAGAGTAAAACTCATTTATTAGCTTTGGTCCTTTACCCCTCCATCTCTTTGCTACAGTCAGGATCCAGTATGGGTAAGAAGTTTTAATCTTTGTTCAGTATATCAATAATGCTCATGTACTTGCCTCTACACTTGTTTGTTTGCTCGGCTGCCCGCAAGACAGAAAAAAACATGTAAGTAAAACAAATATGTACCACTTCTTTGTGTGTACAAAAGCAAAACACACATACACAAACGCACACACACATACACATACACACACACACACACACACGAAGCGTAAAAAGTGGTGAGGATAACTGCCAGTTCCACCGCATACTTCTTCATGTTGAAATACTGCAGTTTTTTCAATATTCCCTTTGCCGTCGGTCTTGATAGTCGATTAATTTAATCATAATAAAAGCGCAGGAACTTTTGGTTCTTAAAAATTCAAGACTTCACAGCCATTACAGGCCGGTGCGAGGCGAGCTACAAAGGGCACCGTTATTTATGTAAATGTTAAAGTTGTCACTCCTAACGCACGCACGCATGCACGAAACCACACACACACACACACACACACACACACACACACACACACACACACACACACACACACACACACACACACACATATATATATATATATATATATATATATATATATATATATACATATATATATATATATTCTTTCGCTTTGGCAGCCTTACAAACTAAGCGAGCCTTGGGGTCTGTATTGACGATGCTGTGAACGACCTGATATCATGTCTATATTATGCCAATACTGGTCGAAGGCGAGTCTGTGAAAACGAATAAACACAATTGAGAAAACAATGTATTAGTGTATTACTCTTAACTATTACTATTAAATGACTTCCGTAACGCAACAGCATCGCCATTTGAGAAAATATACTCCAATATACCAAGCTTGATAAAGCATGAAATAAAAGTGTTTTTAAAGTAAAATCATCCTTATCAGAAGAAATTGTAAAATCACTAAACGAAGATTTGTCGATCATGTGACAAATCTTTCTTTCAAATACAGATCGTTTTAGATAAATATACCCTAAAGCTTACATAAATCACTGCGCCCGAATCACAGAACAGAATTTATGTCTCGTCAATAATACTGAAAACTAGCCGTTATTTTAAAGGCTTTCGATTGACTGGAGCTTCATGAATGATGGGTAGAAAAAGGTCAGTGTTATTTCTTGATTTAGTCAAATCTCAATTGTACTCCTGAGGCATGTTTTACACGTGCGAAAAAGGATGAATTCCCTGCAATGAAGCACGATTTATTTATGGGCTGGATGGATTTACTAATAGAAAAGTCATGAATTGCCCTAAGTACAACGTCTCGCCAATTTGATGCATTTTATCTAGAATTATGATACTTTTTCTTCTCTGGGGGGCTCAACTGGGCATTCAAAAGCGTTGTCGCCGGCGAGCGGCCGAGGCAGTCCCTTCTCGGAATTTATTGGCCAACTTTGCATTCACAGAAACGAAAACCGGCGATCACGCGACGCGCTACACTCGCGTCCGGAGAAGCGCGAACCATTTCCCTTCAGACCGCCGGAACGACGTGGCGAGAGGACGATGGCACTTTCGAGGGAACGACAGCTAAACCACGCTTCAGTTGTGAATGTTTTGATACCGTCAGCCGTATCCTCCGGCTTATAAATCACCCGGGTTCCCTTTTATTAATTTCATGAACGTGGAAGTATTATGGGAAATTGATTCGTGAAAGACTGTGTCAGGTGGTAAGTTTCTTCGTGCCATTAACCATAAATAACAACCGTATCAGCAATAAATTACCCAACAACTCCATTTCTCACGCTGACACACTTGTTCACTACAACGGGGCCCGCTACCCATTGTAAGCCAAAACTGACTTCTTTCATCATTTAATCATGCAACTGCGCCCATCAGCTTAACAAATGGCCGGAAAATATTGCGCAAATATGATAACAGGTGAGTAAACAAAGTCTAATGAACGGAGCACCGAGAGATTTCTGGGCCAGAATGCTCGCCAGCAGATCCTGTTGGGACTGTGCAACGTTATGCTTGAACGCCTCCTTCGTCATTGGCCTGCCAGGAAGATGACTGGATCCACTTACAAAAACGGCGGGTTATATTCGCGCGTAGCCTGTAGTACAGCCACGGCCCCGTGCGAGCGACTTCTGCCACTGCAGCAGGGCCAGCTCGGACGCGGTGCTATACCCGGGCGCCTTCCCTGTCCGGCGGCGCAGCTACAGCAAAGACCCTGTTGTCTAATTATCGGAATTTCCGTTGGGTTCTGCTTTATTCCCGGGTGGTGAGAGCCTGGCCAAGAACACTAAACGATTTCCCCCAGCTGTAACATGTCCGTTCGGGAGTTGGTAGCACCGATGCCCACGGGGTTATCGCATTCCTATATTTACCTTCTTTATTGATGCCATCAGTTTTAACCAGCGGACAACCGCCATGTATCTTGCTATGGGCGCCGTGATAGGTTTAGGTTATCTTCACATACGAATGTATGAGATGTGAATGATCAATTAGTGCGTGGCGTTTAGTAGAGTATTATCATATTAGGGTTGGTTGTGGTGCCCGGGTGCTGGGCGCGGGGCTGGCAGGTCGGCCCCGGGGCGACAAGGGGGCGTGTCCCGAGCAGGCCTGCCAACCGGCTCTGTCCCACCCGCTTGCTCTCTATGTCACTATCTCTCTCGGATCCTAGGCATTCCTTGCTTTAAGTAGGTTTTATTGTTTATCGACAAGCACTGCACGTTAAGGAATTCGCCTCTATGGATATATTGGAGATATAGAGTGAGGGGTAAACGCTTCACAAGCAGGGTAGCCAACCTATGAAAGGCGAACAGGCTGCCACCAGCTCGGCAACTCACCAATGGCAGCCGCGGCCTGGGCGACCCTCGACAAATAATCAACAGCGTATCAATCGGAGCTCGATAATGGAGGACAGGGGGAGATCAACGGGCCAGGCAGGACCTTGGGGAGTTTACATAAGGTGGAATGTCGGCCCCATTATTGGACATGTGATGGACTCCCCGAGACTGCCATGCTTATGATATTGTTTCATTTCGCTTCCTCGCGACCAAGGAAGACGCAGGTAGGGTGGACATGCGTAGCAAGGCTACCGCGCCTCCGCTAGAAATGCTAGATATATCGCCTGTACAGTTTGATAAAATGCGTTCTGCTAATGACACTATAGGTTCTCATGTCTCCTGCACCATAGCTACAGAGACACATGGCTTGATGGTGAAGGATATATATATATATATATATATATATATATATATATATATATATATATATATATATATATATATATATATATATATATATAAGGCACGGTTAAACTCGGACTGACTCTAAAGTTAATCCACGACAGAGTAAGTTAACAGATGCCACGGAGTATATCAGTGGTACATTGACGGGGGAGCACGCTCGGCCCAGACAGCTAAAATTGCAAGTCAGACGTTGTTATTTATTGTGGCTCGTAAATTATCACCCGGCTAACTACCCAAGCCAAACACACGCGGAGGGAACTCGCCAGACCCACAGCTTAACGGTGATCTCCCAAGATGTTCTTGTGTGATCTTCATGTGATCTTTGGCGAGGATGACCCCCCTCCCTCACCCCCAAAGTCATTTCAGATGATCCCTGATGAGCTTGGGGGAGGGCGGGGGACTCGTGTCGGCCAGGCGGTCTCCGCGCGTCTACATTTCCCCGATATAATGGCAGTATGAGGGCTGCAGTTTGGCATTCGCGAGATGACCAGACGATGTACCTGATATCATTTTACAACTGTGACATTATTGATAATGAGATATATACATTGTGATGTTTATACTAACGCTTTAAAGATACCGAAAAACAAAAACTGCTTTCTCGTTGATTTTTTATTTTACTCTTGTCAGCAGTTTCCCGTCCCGCTGCACGTGTATCTCGTCCCAGTTAAAAACTGCGAAATTCATTTCCAAACCAGCTTGGTCAAATTGCTTCATGCTCCCGGGCGAATATTTAAAACGAATGTCGTAATGTCAACTTATTTAACCCGAGTCACGCCGTCACAGCAATTCATCTCAAGGACTTCTCGCCTTGCGTCTGTTCTTCAAAGAAATCCTGCTCCTTCCATCTTTTAATTTTAATAATCATTGTTCTTTTTTTCACCGCCAAAATATCCATAAAAATATTTTGGTGATATAGGACTGCCCATGAAAGGACATATATATATATGCTTGTTTCAGGATTTATTCAAGGATGATATACAATAAAATGTTTTGTAATGAGCCGCGGCCTCGGAATAAGACAAACTACAAAGTCGCCCATTTATCGACTATAAAGCGAACATGATCTACGGCCGCGATAGATGCCACGTGAAGGAGACAACACAAGGAGGCAGGACCCCGGCGCGGTATCCTTCTATCTCGGGATGGCCCGACATGCAGCTTCAGGTCCTTAACAAAAACCCTGCTCCTCCGGGCCCCCTTTCCTCCCCCTTCATCCCATGCCCCCTCTCCCTCTCCCTCTAATCGGCCTCCCTCCCCCTCCCACAGCTCCCGACGAACTCCCTGGACCAGACTTTCATCCTCTCAGGTGACAGGGCGAAAATCAAGTTGATTAAAGCTTTATTGAAACATTCTGCTCAGCCTGTGTCGATAAATTTGGCATCCGATTGAAGCTGTGTCCATCCATGTGTGAGCAGTGGCGACTTGTGTAAGGGCGGCGTACGACACACATTTAATTAGTAAATTAATCAACTTTATTAACAATATGACTTAATGAGGGACGCGGTAAGCATTCAAAGTTGGGACCGCAAATTAGTCGAACGCCGCGGGTGGCGCTGGAGAGCGTATACGGGACGGTGAAAAGGGAAGCCTCCAATGCGCATCAACGTCAGCCAGCTCGGCGTCAACGCTTTTCAGCGCCTACGTAACGCGGCGTTGGAGAATACGCAGTGTTGTAATAAAAAAGCAGCATTTTACAGCATTTCATGTAACTGGCAATCCTCTCTTTATCCATTGCTACTCGAGTGTGTATTCTTGTAGCAGCGCTAGTCGGCAACTCGCACGCGCTCTTGCCACCACATCCAATTTTTGCTACACTTAGCTAATCCCGCTGGACATCAAACGTTTTAAGCCGTAGGTGTCATGATTAATTATGTCGACTTTCTAGGCTGTAGACGACGCTACCTCCATGCTGAAATACGACAGAGCTCTTGCAAAGATTTTTAAAAATCATTATTATCAATCTGGCAAAAATAACGGAAAATAATTTGTGTGTAGACTCAACATTCGATAAATCAAACACGTCGCCTCACTCGGATGATGGATGGCGAAAGAGCGTGCAATATTTCCTCTCCTTTTTTAGCATTTCCGAAATATTAGGTTGTTCAGATAGGTAAGTAAGGACCCATTAGTTCTTCTGAGCATGCTAAAAGCAAATAATTCTCTTCGTGAACAAATATCACAAAAGGTTAATGATTCTTTGTTTCGACTTGCCTAGGCCTATCTATTCCATTATTAATGTGAGTATAATGACAACCGAATGGGGAAAAGGTGGTGACAGTCATAAATATTGCCATCTACATACTGGTGATAGGCCTATGTACTGCGCCCTCAGGTACTTGTCATTAACTATATATTTGTCTGTAAATGTTCTTCCTTCCCCGGTAGATTTAGCTTCGTCAGCACCAAATCACAACATAGGATTAAAGAGTATGGTCTGTTGTTTTCTATTACGCCTGCTGTACTATTCCTTCCTCTCTGTCTGAGACTGTCTCCCCCCCCCCCCTCTCTCTCTCTCTCTGTCTCTCTCTCTCTCTCTCTCTCTCTCTCTCTCTCTCTCTCTCTCTCTCTCTCTCTCTCTCTCTCTCTCTCTCTCTCTCTCTCTCTCTCTCTCTCTCTCTCTCTCTCTCTCTCTCTCTCTCCTCCCTACTTTGCCACTTCCTTCCATACGTCCAAGTCCCAGGTAAGGTACGAGAGGACAGGGGCGGAAGCGACTGTCAGCAATCATGGCGGCCTTACCTGAACAACCTGTCCTCAAGCTGACAACACCTGAGATTCATAATTGACGATCCGCCCTTGCAACGAGCAGGTCCTCAACCCTGTACCCTTATCTCCCCCCCCCCTCCCCCGTCACCCCCATCCCTCCTCCGCGGAATTGTCTGAAGAAAGAGTTCATTAGCAAAGCATGTGGCCAT
>NC_091561.1:27781093-27783593 GCF_042767895.1 Penaeus vannamei | reverse complement strand
ATGAAATGATAGATATAAAATCCATGGGCTCCCGGGGTGCGAGACAAAAGCGAGACGCCTGACAAAGTGCCGCCAATTTTTTTCAATTCGCTCGGGCGGCCGGACACTGGCTGGCCGAGGCTGTGGCCCGGAATCTATTTTTAGAATTAAAAATGCACACTTACACACGTACAGACACACACACACGCACGCACGCGCATATATGTGCGTACATGCATAAATATATGTATATATGTATACATAAATATATATATATATATATATATATATATATATATATGTATATATATGTAATATATATATATATGTATATATATATATATATATATATATATATATATGTATATATATGTATATATATATATATATATATATATATATATATATATATACATACATACATACATACATACATACATATATATATATATATATATATATATACATATATATATATATATATATATATATATATATATATATATATATATATATATATATATATATATAAGTCGCGCAATTATATGCCTAAATGCACTTTAATTCCAGGATGTACTTGATACGGAGGGCGGCTGAGAAGAAAGAGCAAAACAAAAGAGCGTGGAAAAGGCGAAGAAAATCTATGAGAGAAATAACACGCGGAGAAAGAGGATTAGGAGCAGGAAAGGTACGAGCGGCTGGAGGCAGTAATGGTGTCGCGGCCGCCCACGCGAGGACAAAGGGCGATTAGCAGCCGCTTCGCCAAGGCTAATCTCGGGCGTCACGGGGGTGGTAGGCCATCGACCGCCCCCCCCCCCCCCCCCCCCGCCCTGATCGCCGCACGCACGCCACCTTCGCGCAATTCCGTTCGTCCGCCATCGAGTCTTTCTTTGTGATAGCATAATTGCCGGAAGTGCTGCTGGAGGACGAAAAAAGGAGTCGAGGCGGCGATAGGGAGGTGCAAGTGTCTGGCAGAGGATACGGAAGAAGGAAGAAGCCGAAGGAGGTGATAAAGGGAGGACGACGGAGGTGGCGGCGTTGGCGACGAGGTGCGAAGACGGGGAGGGCCTTCGGCAGCCCACGGCCGACCTCATCAGCGACTGGGCCGCCCGCAGCCCCACCTCCGGGCCTTCACTTTTAATGTAACGTAGATCATTAACGCCCACCGCCACCCCCTCGGCCCCAGCCCCGGCGTGGGCGGCCTGAAGAAGCGCGCGAGGAGGCGAGGGGGAGCGGCAGCCATTCAGGAACCCAATTATCTGCTCGTAAACAAAGCCATTTTTTGTTGATCCTCCGAAGCTCAAACAAGGAATCGCCGGCCGCCCGAGCCAAGGTTGTCTCCCGACGGTGGAAGCGTCACCTCCTAATGGCCTCATGATTGCCTGGACAGACGTCGCGGCGGCGACAAAAACGGAAGGGCGGCCGGCGCTGTCGTTTGCCGTCCCGGGAGGCTGTCGCGGGACGGTGGCTGGCCGGCGGCGCGGGGCTTCCCGTGCCTCGCGCCTTTTAGTCTACGTATATTCAGTTGTCCATTCAAGTATGAAAGCCGATAGCACTCATATCAATAAAAAATAATGTTGACACATTTTTACATAAATACTATTTCACTATCATTATCGTCATCACGATACTTTCGGTATGTCAATCCCATTATTTCTTTCTTAACATAAGACTAAGTAAAATAACTAAAATAAATAACAGCAATAAAAACAACAGCTGTATTACACCAATAATAATAGTAATAATCATAATACACATTAGTAAGAATAATAAAGATATGATGACAGTAAAATCATCCTTATTATCATCATGATTATCATTCTCATAATCATTATTATCATTATTATTACAATCATTATTACTATTATTATTATCAATGGCAATGATAACATTAATGATAAAAGCATAAAAACAAAACACAAATAATAATTGCAATAATTAAGTTTGGTCATTCCCTTTCTGATCTTGACTGTTCCTCTAATTTCCCAAAGATAATTATAAAACCAATCAGATCTTCACTTAAAATGATCGCCTGAATTAAAAACAAAAACAAAAAATAAACAAAAACCAGCTGGGACAAATAAACCTGCCAATCTCGCCGGCCAAGATTACCGAGTGAAGGCAGAGGCTCAATTACTTCTCGCGTCGCCATTTTCGCTTCCCGCCGACGACGCCGACGCAGGTGCGGTTTGTTTAGACACCTCTCCCGGCTCGTTCGCTGACAAGGTATCGGATGCCATAACGGGGAGCGCGCTGACAAAAGGTGTTGGATCGGACGGCTAATAAAGGTTTGGGGCTTATTCTCAGCCGAAACACCTCTTCCCGCTGACGCCAAAAGACAGTGCGTAATAAGTCTGTTTACTTAGCTCTTTTCCCTTTTCAGAAGGTGAGAGAAAGCGGGGAGGTAACAATAGACGCCTGGAAAACGTCCTGACATCTATTTGTTTAGTTATGTCGATGACGATCGTCGATTGTTTCCATTTAAGCACCTTGTTCCCTGCGCCTTTCGGACAACGGAAGT
>NC_091561.1:27753593-27756093 GCF_042767895.1 Penaeus vannamei | reverse complement strand
TATAATGATAATAATGATAACAATAACAATAATAATAATAATAATAAAGATAACAATAATAATAATAATAATAACAATGGTGATAATATTGATTATTATTATCATCGTCATCATTATTATTATGCCATTATAATTTTCATTGTTTTCATTATTATTACAAATATTAACATCATGAATATTATCATCATTGTTATTATTTTCATCATCACTATTTTCATATATCAAATGATAATATTGAGAATGATACAATCATAATAATCGTAAAGATAATAATAACAATAAAACAATGATAATGATAATAATCATAATAGTGATAAAGATGATGATGATGTGATGAAGATGATGATGATAATCATAATAATAATAATAATAATAACAATAATAATAATAATAATAATAACAATAACAAAAACAACAACAACAACAATAAATGATAATAATAATAATAATAAGAACAACAACGACAACAACAACAAAAACAACAACAACAAATAATAATAATAATAATGATAATAATAATAACAATAATAATAATAACGATAATAAAAAACACTGATAATAAGGATAATAAAACACTGATAATAATAATAACCTATACAGATATCTGAGAAAAGAAGAAAAATAATGATAGTAATAATAATATCATAAATAAAGAGATAATATTAATATTCATATTAAAATAGTACTGATATCAATAATGAAAATACAACAAATATAATAACAATTATTATAATGCTGATAGATGATAATACCAGTTATGATAATAATAATAATAAAATAAATAATAATGATAACAACAACAATAATAATAATAATAATAATAATAATAATAATAATAATAACAACGATAAGAAAAAACTAAAGTAATGCCAGTAATACACTAACTAATGATAATAATAATACAATAAGATAAGAAATAATGATAGGAAAATAGGAAAATACTGATAATAAAAAAACATAACATCTGTATTATAATGATAATAGTAATAACAAAATAAAATATCATATAAAATAATAGGTGACAGTGATAATAATGATACAAAAATATATAATTAATAAGAAATGATAGTAACAATAGTAAAAATTATAATGATAATGATGTGTCATTATTTCTATCATCATCATCATTAGACTTATTTATTATTATCATTACTATTATCCTTGCCATTATTATTATTATTATTATTATTATTATTATTATTATTATTATTATTTGTATTACCATTACCATTATCATTATTACTATTATCATTATTTGTATTACCATTTCCATTATCATTATTACTATTATCATTATTAATATTTTCAATGGCAACATCATCATGGTCATCATTTTTATCATTGTTATTATTTTTATAATAATTAATATGACTTTCTTTATTATTGTTATTGTTATAATAATTATTACTTTTATTATTACTATTATTATTATTATCATTATCCTTATTACAATAATAGTCACTACCATTATTCTTATTTGAATATCCTTATAAAGATGAACATTTCATCATTCGTATCATTATGATCATCGTGATGACCATTGTGATTATTTACTTATTATTATCTTTGTTGTTGTTGTTGTTATTATTATTACCATTATCATTATTATTATCATTTTATTATTGTTATTTTCATCATAGATATTATCAACATTATCATTATTATCATTGTCATCAACATCATCATTATCATCATCAATATTATTATTATTATCATTATCATTATTATAATTATTATTATTTTATCATAAACTATCAACATTATCATTACTATTATTATCATTATAATCATTACCATTACTGTTATTATCATCATAATTATTATCATTATTACTTTTACTATTACAATTTTATTATCATCATTATTGATTATTGTCATTGATATAGATATTATTATCATTATCATATTATCATTATTATTCCTATCATATTATCATTATTAACATTATTTCTTATCATAACTACTGTTACCATCATCATTATTATTGGAATTACCAATATTATTATCATGATCAATAGATATCATTATCATTATTATCAAATATTATTACTGTCATAATCATAATACTATTACTTTATCACTTTTATTGTTATTAGTAGTTTATTATTATTATTGTCTTTCATTATATTATTTTAGTGTAAGAACATTATTATCATTACTTTATTTTAATCATTACTTCATTATCATCACCATCATCATTTTCATTATAATTATTATTATTATTAATCATTAATTTATCGTAATCACTACTGTTATCATCAATATTATCGCTATTAAAACTAGTATAATATTTGTTATTATATTAATCATAATAATAAATAATGATAATGATAATTAATAATAAAATAATAATTATTATTATTATCATTATCATTGTTATTACTATCACTATTATTATCATTATTGTTATCATAATCATTGTTGGTTTTATCATTGCTAAAAATATTATTATTAACATTGCTACCATTATTATTATCATTATGATCATTATCACTGCTCA
>NC_091561.1:27696093-27698593 GCF_042767895.1 Penaeus vannamei | reverse complement strand
AGCGTGCCATAGACAAGAACTCTTTGTGCCAAGTCTGACACTCATACCAAAAGTTGCTGACCTATGCCATACAAGACCAAAAGCAGGTCTTGTTACAAAATACCCTTCAGAAAAGGTTTGACGAGACAGAGTGGGAGGATAGACATTCTGGAACACCCTCTGATAGTATGTGGAATCACCTAAATATTATAGACCATTTTCTAAAAAAAAAAAAAAAAAACATAATAAAAGGTTTTCCAGTGCTTTTTTTTTCTTTTTTTTTTTTAGTTTGTGTGATATGCATGTACCGTGAGCGAGTAGTTTCACTTAAAAAGGACATCTCCAAACAAATATATCCACTGATACTCAACCTCCTCTTTATCATCAAAGCAATCATCAGGATTTAAAGGTGAGCTTCTCCTTGGGTTTTTGCAAATCCCTCTGCATGAGGTGCACAGTTTCCTCGGCGACATGCTGATTTCTGGCAGTGACAGATGGTTCATTCCAAAACTTTGGGTGCTTGGGTTTTTGTCATGAAGAGTTCAAACAGCCACCCTTAACTTTCCAGCCATGCTGGTCAATTGTTGAAGTTTCTGTTCCCTTCTATAAATAGGCCACATAGTTTGCACGTTTAATATGCTGAAGCAGGCTGTCTGATGTGGTGGAGGGGGGCTTTTGTTCCTTTATTTTATTTATTTATTTTTCAACCCAAAAGGAAATATCTGACTCGATCTCTTTGCTCAGACCACTCTGGAAGGTGAGTCTTAATCTGCAATGGTGCTTTTTATTGCCAAGTGGTGCTGTCAGTCCATTCTTGCCTAGTCCTGATAGTACACAGGTGAATATTATACTTGCAGACCTACTGATCTAGCTCCTGTTTCAGGGCTTGACAACGGACGCGCATTAATGGGCCACTTCGATTAAACTGGTTTCTTGTACTAATCATAAAAATCTCTTGAGAGGACCATCTGGCAATTTTTCGATTTTTTTACATATTTAGATGAAACACCTCAGCGAGATCCCTGAGGTAATGTTTTTTAATTGCCCGAAAAGTTTTTGCGTTATTGTCAAAAAAAGAAAAGAAAAAAAAATGGGGAGAGGGAATCCTCACACCTTCAAAATCTGATTTGGCTTTGGGCAGAACTATTCTATAGCTACAACTGTTTTTTTATTTCAACTATATATATATATATATATATATATATATATATATATATATATATATATATATATATATATATATTTGTAAATGTTTGACTTTTCGGGGAAAAAATCTTTGTCACTTTCACGAAGGGAAAAAATACAAAAACCGAGCAGAACAAGTTCGAGATAAGCTATTCATCTACAATATGAGCCATAAAGCATTTATTTGGACCAAATTTACACTTGTGAGAGCTTCCCCCACCAACAAGGTAGTGTCTCGAGATATCGGCAGTTTTGTTTGTTTTATCTTTGATTATGTTGGTATTAACAAAACAAGGTATAAGAATAACCTTAGAACATAATCCTCTATAATATACCTACATTCCGAAGAATTGTCGCAATTCTCAGCATGTAACAATTTCTCATAATCTATGTATGCTGTGGTAGAGTCCCACTGAGCTGGGGTGTTTCTCGGGTATATTGACCATATAAAAATATTTCTGTAAAATCCTAAACAATAATACAGCCATTGTGATTTCATTTTTGAATAGAATAATTTTTCATCTGTTGCTTGGTGATGCACATTTTTCGAATTCAGCCTACTTTCTTGTGAATATTTTATGTAGACGACTTTTTCAACACCACAATTGTTTTTTTAAATATACATGCCGCTTTTACAAGCACATGGGAATATTTTAAATTGTTATTGCATCATGTATTAGGTCTACTATTAAGCAACAAAATAAGCCATAGTACATTAATTTCAGACTGAAAATGCTCTACACTTTTACGCTAAGCGTAAAAATGTAGAGCACAGACATATCACGATTCTTTTATTTTTTTTTATTATTATTTTTTTACATTAAGGATAAAAAATGACATGAAATAGCTGTATATGATATAATTGTCTATTATTTACCTTTCTTGTTGCTTTAACAGGGTTTCACAACATTTAATACTGGTTTGAAATATGATCGTTCTCCATGCCAGCGAATATCACACTCGCAGGCCGGGACGCAAGATAAGGGGCCGCACGCACGTGTTTTTGAGGCGAGGGTTCAAGGCCGTGTAACTCTACGGGATGAAACGCCCATCTATCACACCAATACGCGCTTGAAATATGGATATACAAATACAGGGTGGTGTAAAATTATATATAAGACATATAAGTATGTAAGGTGATTTCTGTGTATTCCATGGCCTTATGTTTACATAGATACCTCCGTTTGTTTGTTTTATTTGCAGGATAATTCAATGTTATAAACAAATTTTAATGAGATTAACCAGAGGTGTGTTTTAGCCGAACTTAGACACATTTGTGTGGTGATCTGGATCATGATTCGGACCGGATTTTTTCGACCTAAAAAAAGATGACAGA
>NC_091561.1:27673593-27676093 GCF_042767895.1 Penaeus vannamei | reverse complement strand
GTAAATTTGGGCGAGCAAGGACATTGACGTCGTCATGCTCCAGGAGACACTAACTATGGGATCCGTGTGTTTTCGGGTTTCATCCCTTCACCATCCAAACCGGGATGGTGCTAGAGGCCATGACCCTGGAAAAAGGCTATCCCATGTCCCAATAGCCAACCCCCGCGGGGAGATGGGTTGAATCTTGCTGTTGAGATTCAGCTACCGGGGCCCAAAAAATATATAATATTTATAGCAAACCACTGTGTGGGGTTTAGATCTAAACCGGTCGTGCTACTGCAGCACAAGCCCAGTGATCATAGGGGAGACCCCAATGCACACGGCCATGCTGAATCCCCGCAAAAGGCCGAACGCGGCAGGCATTCACATAGAAGTGCTTGAAACATTCTCAACATCAAAAACCAACGCATGTGAAGGGGGGGGTTCCTAGACCTCACCTTTGCCACTGTAACAATGGTGGAGAAAATTTCGGTGTGGTCGATGATACGGTCACTATGATCACTAGGCATAGTCACCACACTAATGGATGCAGGTCCACCCCAAAAGACCAAATCACATTCCTAAATGGAAAACAGACAACGCCACCTGGTTTCCCTTTCCCAGGAAGGCTTGGCTCGATGTCTAAAAGACAATGAACCCAATAACAATAATGAAAACGTGGATGTGCTAGAGGCAAGGCTAACCCAGGCCATAAACCAGGCAGCCTCACAAACCATCCCAAAACTCGCCCATGGTCCAGAACTCACAAAGACGCCAGGTACTATAATGAGAGATCAAAGAGGTCAACCACAGGGTTAATATGTGTAGAAAACTTCCGAGGAAAAGATCCCCCAACAATCTGGCCCTGTTGAGGAAGCTGTCGTGAATGCCAAGGAAACGCCAACAGAGAAAGGGGAAAAAATGGCTGGAATGGTGCCAAACGGGAAGACCAGCCCAGAGTTGTGGAAACGGGTCAGGCAAGCGACAAGCCGCAAGCCCCGAAATGCACTCATCATGACCCACAGTCAGAGGAAAACAGATTGGTGCTTGGTTCTCTGCCAGAACCAGCCCCAACAATCTGCCTCCAATGATGAGAGAAAAACAACAAAATTTAAAACCAGAAAGACTTGCTCTCATAAGAGAAAAGGGACCCGAAGCTGATGAAACGGAAAATCATACAAATCCAGTTCTGGGTCAACCCCGGGATCTGAGGGGATCTCTCACCCCATCATTTCGCATCTAGGCCTTGCAGGAGAACTTGCATTCTTGCAGGTTATCGACAAATCCGGCAAACAGCCACGGTGCCCCAGAGCTGGAAACAAGCCACAATATTTCCCCACCCCAAACCAAAGGAGCCTGGAAATGTCCCATTCTTTTCTCAGCTGCCTGGGAAAAACAGCTGAGAAGATGGTACTCAACAGGTCCGATGGAAAACGGGTCCCCCCCTGAACACCTGCACGGGTTCACAAGGGGTAAGAGCACTGCTCATAGCATTTCCACACTCTTAAAAATCTGCACCTCGCCCGCCGTGGTTGTCTTCCTTGACCTGGAGAAGGCTTTTGAACTGGCAAGTCCGCTTGCCATTCAAGAGACCCCAATCCACAAAGGACAAAGGCAGACTTTCTGGATAGCTGATTATTTTAAAAAAAGATCAGCAAATGTCAGATTTCAAGGCCACCTCTCACAGCCCTGCCACTTGAAAATGGGAAATCCTCAGGGAGGGGTTCTTAGTCCACCCTGTTTAAACCCCCATTCCAACATACTGACATTTATGCCCGAGGGATGCAAGATCATCTCTTGCAGATGACTTGGCAATCATAGCCCTGGCAATCACTGCCTTACTAGAGCTCAGGGTTTTCTGACCCTGGTGTCTGAAGAGGGGTGGGAGGGTTAAAAAACACAGCAAAATCCAAAGCAATGGCACTGAGAACCCAAAGTAGAAACAAAAAAATCACTATACAGGGTATGGATCTGGAATGGGGGAAGGACATCTATACCTTTTGGGGTATGGATAGGAAAACACTCACTTTCAAAAGGAGATCCCAAAACCTGCTTGACAGAACCAAGGAAAGACTGTCAGTCATGAAAGTCATGACAGGGGGAAAATAGGAGCAGGACACAAAGACAAGATCATTCATGTACATGCTGTCCGTCCTATTAATGACATGTATCTGTCCCCCCATTGCTTCCCGCACAACATTAAAAGAAAAAATGGGAAAAAATACAAAACAAGTAGCCAGGATCATTCTAGGGGCACCTAAAGGGGCAAAGGTCATCAACCTCCCCAGGAAGTGATTTACCGTCCATGGACACCAGAATTGATCTAATGGCAGTACAGTTCCTTTCCAAGGTCCTGCAGGCACCCACAAACTCCTATTTAAGACAAAGAGTTCTCAGACGCCTACAACAAGATTATCAGTTGTTTTCAAACAATTCCTGGCTGACACATACAGACAGAGTTTTGATAGCTTTCAACTAAAAGATTCATTGCTTTCCCAAAGGGGATGGACTCCCCCACCCT
>NC_091561.1:27661586-27664086 GCF_042767895.1 Penaeus vannamei | reverse complement strand
ACGGGGACGAGGCCGGCCAGCCCCGCGTGTCCCTCGTCCCTCAAAAGTTGCTCCTTATACGCGACTAAGTCATTAGGCTTGTGTAACCCCGTCGACCAAACGTGGTGAGGAATAGACCCCATAAATAATGGAAAAGAAAAATCAATCAGGTTTGCTAATTAACCAGCACGACCGGAGGAGAGCGAGGGGAATGGAAAAGGTACATCGAATATCGGATCACATTGCAACAAGGGAGCGTGGCGTGCAATATGCAGGCCACAGATGTCTGGTGCACCGCTACACAACACACGATCCCCAGCTAACTCGTTAACTCGGGTCGGGCCTCAACCACAGCCAGGCCGAGTAACCGGTTGTGGCGAGCTCCTGCGTTTGCTTGCTTGTTGCTTGCGCGTACTTGCGTCTCTGCCTCTCGCTCGCTCTTAATTCCCTTCTCAGACAGAGGCGAGGGCCCTTGTGTGAGATCTGAGCGGATTATGTCTTAAATGGGCGCATTTGCCTTGTGTATCGACAATGGCGTTACTTGCTTCGCACAAGCGGCAAGGAAAGGTACAAATGGAGTCTTTCAGTGGTATAATAGAATATGAACAAGATAACAAAGAAAACTAATATGATTCACAGAAAAATAAGATGCAACCTTATCCCAGTAGAATACAATAACATTGAATTTCAGTGCAATCATGATTAGAATGCAATTCTAGGGCAGCATTTCATTCTTATTTAGCTGTTGCATCACAAAATATTATTCTCCATATAATATATCTGATCAGGTGTCAGTAGATTTGAATGCGTGGAAGTCTGATCAGAGGAATCTATTTTTTTTTTTTTTTTTTTATCTGCTTCTTTCAAAGGAATAATTCTTCGTGTATCTTTGTCTCGATTTTGTGCCTCGATGCTCCTCCATTTTTATTGTAGGTCTCTTTCTCTTTCTCTCTCTCTCTCTCTCTCTCTCTCTCTCTCTCTCTCTCTCTCTCTCTCTCTCTCTCTCTCTCTCTCTCTCTCTCTCACTGTTTCTCTCGCTCTCTCTTGCTCTCTTCCTCTCTTCCCCTCTTCCTCTCTTCCTCTCTTCCTTTCTTCCTCTCTTCCTCTCTTCCTCTCTTCCTCTGTCTCTCTCTCTCTCTCTCTCTCTCTCTCTCTCTCTCTCTCTCTCTCTCTCTCTCTCTCTCTCTCTCTCTCTCTCTCTCTCTCTCTCTCTCTCTCACACACACACACACACACACACACGACCACACACCCACACTCGCACACGCACACACACATACACACACACACAAACTAACACACACACATATGTATGTACATGTGTGTGTTTCCATATATCTATCTATCCATCTATATACACAGAGAGTGAGTGAGTGAGGGAGAGAGAGAGTTAGACAGAGACAAAGAGTGAGAGACAGAGATAGACAGATAGATAGATAGATAGATAGATAGATAGATAGATAGATAGATAGATAGATAGATAGAGAGAGAGAGAGAGAGAGATGAAAGCGAGAACGATGTCCCTTTTTAAATGATGGAAAATAAATATTGAAATCTTCGCCCCGAGACAAACCGATGTCACAGCGCCAGTCATCGATGAGGTCAGGGAGAACGAAAGCAATCTATAACGACATGCGAACGAATAATAAAAAAAAACTGAAAAAAAATATCAGAAAAAAGTGGCCAAAGAGACAAGACCAAAGATACACAAAGGGAACAAACGAGCATCGATTACATCACGCAGAATGGATTACATGAGCTTGAAAAAAATAGTGCCATGTATGTACATACGCTTGATTGACTGTGTGTGTGTGTGTGTGTGTGTTGTCACAAAGAAAAAAGAAGAAATTCCTTTTTACGGCTAGAAATAGTTTAGCTTTTTCATAATGGTTGTAACATCATCTGCTTACGGTGCTTGTGATTGTGATTCTTTGTGCAACTCCGTTCTTCACCTCTCTTCTCTCTCTCTCTCTCTCTCTTATTTCTTCTCATCCCTTCTTTCTTCTCTGTCAGTCTGCATGTCTGTTTATCTCTCAATCTGTCTGTCTATCTTTCTTCTTTTCTTTTCTCCTCTCCTTCTGTCTGCTTGTGGCTTCGCTTTCCTCCCCCTTCTCTCTCTCTCTCTCTTTCTCTTTCTTTCTTTCTCTCTCTCTCTCTCTCTCTCTCGCTCGCTCGCTCGCTCTCTCTCTCTCTCTCTCTCTCTCTCTTTCTCTCTCTGTCTCAACTGGCACTGTCAATGTCATCCTCCCACAGACAACACGTGCAGTCAAGCAAGCGCACACAGCCACAGACCCCACCGTGTGCGCGCACTCCATTGCCTTACGCTGCTGTCGCCAGGCATAGTCGGGAGGGGAGGGGGGGGGGGCGTATGAAAACAAGCAGATAACGAGGGTGTTGAGCTGTATTGGAGTGATTGTCGTAGGGTCGAACACCCTTTCATCATTCGCACTTGGCACAAGAGAAGTGATCAGGCCGCGAGCTCATCTTTAGCCAAGTGTGTGTTTTGTGGCGCGACCCTGTG
>NC_091561.1:27535676-27540676 GCF_042767895.1 Penaeus vannamei | reverse complement strand
TTTTCTACGTATATTTATGGCCGCTGAATAGTACATAAAACGAGATTTATTCCTTCCCTCGAGGGACTGTTGGAGTGCGATCCCAAGCACATAAGGAGGCGCCCGGGGCGAGGGCCAGGCGACACTCGAGCGGAGCGGCCCTCAGCGCCGCGGCTCCTTTCTCTTCGATATCCACCTTAAAGCGGATATCATTCTTCCTGACAGTACCCCTCTCGATGCCCCCTCCCTGCTTCCTCGTTCTTCCTTTCCTCCCTTTCCGTCCTTTCTTCCCCTCCTCCTTTTCTCCTGCTTCCCTTCTTCCTCCTCCGCTCCCCCCCCCCTCCCCTCCCGCCCCGTACGATCATAAACCTCGGGCAAGTCCCGCTTCTTCCCGGTCAGGGTTTATGGCCAAGCAATTTTTCATGAAGGCCTTTTGACCCCGGGGAGGGAGAGGGGGAGGGGGGCTCTGTACAGTTTATGTTGATGTTTGTGGCGGCTGTTGTGGGGGTCATGAAGACGGCTTTGGATGTGGTGTCCGTCAGGGGTTGACCGCGGAGAGGTGCCGAAGGCGATGCGCGGCCCTGGGTGCCAGCAAGGGGACAAGGGGACAGCAACCAGGCCCAACAATCCTACGTAAGTAAAATCCACACTGATGAGAATAAAGGAAGAAAGAGAGGGAAGGGAACCAGCGAGGAGGGACCGGGGTGCGGGTGGCGGCGGGAGGGAAGATGGGAGATGAGAGAGGGAGGGTCCGAGGGGAGGGGGGGGGCGATGGCTCGAGGGGAGGGGGCGAGGGCCCGAGGGTGCTTGGTTCCTGACTCAGCCTCTCCGAGAGAGCTCGCCCCGCCCCCTGAGAGAAGCGACCACGCCCCCTCCGTGATTTACTCCGCTCTCCCCCAGAGCTCCTGCGCCGCCCTTGCCCCCGAACGCCCTGCTCTCCGTCGGGCGGAGCGGCCTTAGTCTCGCCACAGTGCCAAGGGCGCCGCCATCGGACGCGGCTTTGGCACTGCACCGGGCCCTCGGAGAGAAAGAGACACGCGCGCAAAGAGCAATAAGCTACGCGGCTGAACAACGCCACTTTCACAACCCAAAAGAAACAGACACAAAAACAGAGGAATATGCAAAATCATTCGTTTGGGCCGACGCGGTTTAGAAGACATTGGGCGGAGGAACAGGTCACAGACGCAAACACCCAAACACACACACACACACACACACACGCACACACATACACACATACACACACACACACGAACAGCCATCGGACAAACACGGAAAATTGGCCAAGGATCCCATTTCACATCCTCCTCGAGGGTGACTTTTCATCTGCATAAAGTTTATTTGCATTTTCGGGAGTGATAAAGAGTCCCCTCGCGACACTGCTATTGACTGGAGCGACAGAGAAGAAAGCTTAATATATAATCTTTGGACCAAGACCAGTAGCTCTTAAAGCGCTTAGGAGAACTATTAAAGAGATTCTCCAATACGCCGAGAGCATTTAGAAATATGATCTATGTTCCGCGCGCTCATTTATATTTGTTTTTGGATTTGTAATGGTACGTTCTGCCTCTCAGACATTAATTACATCATGGGCAGGATTCTTATTACAGAGTCATCATGGCATGGTGCCGCTTTTTACTCTGACAAAATAACTGAATTATTGCTCTATGTTATAAGCTGGATTATCCCGATCACCTATAACCCCACTTGCATCCACACATATATATCAAAATACGTTGCAATTACGAGTTCCAAATACATGCAACGTGACGTTACAGTTCGGCTGCAAGAGCAATATGTCAGTGTGTCACCCCCCCTCCCCTTCCCCAGCTGCATAATGCATTAAAATGAACTCATAAATCCACTGACTTACGCATATATGACCAATAAGGAACCGCAAACAAGTCGTCAGTCAACATCGGTTTTGTTACATCATGCAACTCAGTCCATGAGTCATTGATATTCCGCAATGGTTTGTGAATATATTAATCATGTGATGAAACTAGTCAATAGAACGTTCTCTCTTCGACAAATCTATAAGGCCAAATGCTATCACTGAGTTATGTATTTACCGGTATGTATATTCTAAGCCTCCATTTTTGTGCACATATATTTCTATCGATTTATTTTTATTTATTAACTCATTTATTTATCTACTAATCTCTCTATATTAATCTATCTACTTACCTATCAATATCTATCTCTCTATATGTAAATACAAATGCGCGCGCGCGCGTGTGTTGTGTATGTCTGTGTGTGTGAGACGGTGCGTGTATGTGTGTGTGTGTGTTTAAGTGTGTATGTGTGTGTACCGCGCATTTCTGTTTGACAACATATTTGCAAAGCAAATTCATTCATGTGTAATGCGTATTCTCCCGCAACATAACCAGCTCATAAATCTCGAGCCCGAATGCCCGCTGCAACTCGGGGCCATTAATCAAACGGGGCATCATAAGGGCGAGCATAAATCAGCCTTTCGCCACACTTCGGGGCGTGGGAGGGGGGAGGGGCAGCGAGGGGGCGGGGGATGGGGGTGAGGCTGAGTGGGTGGGATAGGGAGGAGGTGATAATAGGAGGGAGAGGACGAGGGGAGAGGAAGAGAGGAAAAGAAATATGCAGTAAACACTTCCCACGACACTGCTAATTTCATGGACGTCGCAGCTGACCGTAATGTATGCATTTCTCGCGCTCTGCTTCCTCGCCCTCGCCCGTGTCACTCGCCGCTGCTTTCAGGGCGCTGGCGGGGCTCAGGGCTGCTTTGGAGGCCCTTCGTATGCTAGTTATTATTTTTGTTGTAGGTATATATATATTCTTTTCTTCCTTTTCTTTGTCTGCCTTTCTTTCTTTTTTGCATCATCCAATTTCTTCTTCATTTAACATTTTTCACTATCATTTTCATTTAGTGCCAATTTTCTGCCTTCCTCCTTCCTCCAGCGCCTCACTCCCGCCTTCTTTTCGTCCGCATCTCTCCTCCTTTTCTCCCTCCCTCAAGCGGCCTGAGGACCTCCAGTCCCTCTCCCCCGACAGCCTCCCTCCGCCCAACGCATCGTAAATCCCCGCTGATCGCCGAGCAGTCGCGGGCGTGGTACTGGCTAGAGGGCGTGGGGGGCGGGGAGGGGGGCGGGCAAGGGTGGGCTCGCCAGAGGAGGTGGTGGACACGAAGGGGAAGGGGGGGGGGGGGGGGTTACCGGGGGCGCCGCATGGACACTTGCGAATCACCTGCTGGGCGAGCGATCGGCCGTCTGAGCCTGTGAACATTTGATGAGCCTTCCCCTGTCTGTTCCTTTTTTCTTTCCCCATACATAAACAATAAATAAATGAATAGATGTGTCTATATGTGTATATGTATATATATATATATATATATATATATATATATATATATATATATATATATATATATATATATATATATATATATATATATATATATATATATACACATGTGTGTGTGTGTGTGTTATTGTATGTCTGTGCACATACATGTATATATATATATATATATATATATATATATATATATATATATATATATATATATATATATATATATATATATATATATATATATATATATATACATACATGTGTACATATATATATGTGTGTTTTTGTGTGTACGAGGGGTGTTCATTAAAGATTTTCCCTGACCCACTCCACATGGACGTACAGGAATGAAATATCATGCTTTTATTAGTCTTTCTCTGCATAGGTCCCACCAATAGTGACAAACTTCTCATATCATTTTATGCAGCTGTGGATTCCTTGCTTGTAGAAGCCCTCTGTTTGTATTTGAAGCCAGGAAGTGACTTCAGAAATCAGTGCCTCATCCTCATGGGAACGTTTACCTTCAAAAATGACTTCATGGACGGAAAGAGCGAAAAGTCAGATGGCGCAAGGTTAGCAGAATAAGGAGGATGAGTACAGATGTAGCCACAGAACCGCGCTTCCATCTGGGCAATGTGAGAGTTGTGAACATGTGCGTTGTCTTGTAGAAGGCCTTTGGTCAACATTTCATGCCTCTTGGTTCTCCATGCTAGTCCCTGAAGACTGTGACCATGACCTTGCCTTCCGATGGTGTGACGTACCTTTTTGGAGGGTGGTGAGTATTTCTGTTGTTTTGACTGGGCCTTTGTTTCTGGATCATAGTGATGGACCAAAGTTTCATCCTGCATAATCAGTCAAAATAGCCCTAGTTTTCTTGGTACATGGCTAAAAGAGCCTTTAACAATGGACTCATTCCTTCTTCTGCAAAGGTTAGAATATCCTGGAAAACAATCAAGCAATTTTTGCATTTATAGATTGTCATAAATAACTGTCATGACCACAGACTCAACAGAAGTCTTGATATCTTGGGCTAGCTGAATAACAGTAATATGATGATCTTCCAAAATGAATGGCGACTGCCTCAAATACAAATTGGTGTCACCCTGGAATACGATTTCCACCGATCTCCAACCGCACCTGAACTGGCAGTGCCAATGTATAAAACACCATGGTGGGGCATCCTCTTGTAGTATTCAGCCATTCAAGTATAAAAATCTGATCAGTGCTCGATTCTCCTGGTTCCATTTTCACACCTTACTGCACCTCCAATGCTGTAATAGAAAACATGTTATGAGTTATGGACTAAAAGTCAACACATGACCTAAAGAGATCAGTATCTTTATGCATGTGAAATTTCAGCCTCCTAAGACAAGCAGAAGTGGATCAAGGAAAATCGTTAAAGAACAGCCATCGTGCACATATAAACATATACATACATACACAATATTTTTCTCTTTACTCCAGTTGCCTCGTGCAGGTGCTATGCTATCATCTTCTCAGCATATTTCTTCATAACTTTTTTTTTTCTTTTTTTAATGTAATGATCGGTATGTTTCTTATTGCTGCCTTGTTGCTGTGGTTGATTACTCGAGCTGTATAAATCCTCAGAAGTTTTCTTCATTTTTGTCATATTCATTGCATCCTATTGGGTTTTCCCTATTCCGAGACTCATCAAACAATGGTGCCTGATAGCA
>NC_091561.1:27518176-27523176 GCF_042767895.1 Penaeus vannamei | reverse complement strand
GACGTGTCCTCCGCTCAGGTAATCACAGTCATTAGACTCACTTCAAGCAGCCAGTGATGAGCAGGTCCCGAGTGCGTCTTCCTTCTGTCTGTCTGCTTGCGTTGTATCTCTGGCCTCGGCGTGGGCGGTGGGCGTGGCTTGCTCGTTGGTTCGTGTTGGTTTGCAATTCCGATACGGCGTGTAGATGTATGGTTCTTTCTTGGTGCTTACTCCTGATGCTTATTTGGTTTGTTTATCTTTTGTGTCTTGTTCTCCCGTCTTGATTTTTGCCGTCTCTTGTTTTGTTTTCAAATATAATTTTCTGCGTTTATCTCCATAGATGGGGGATGAGTGAAAATGAACGTAACTGTGAATATGTACTTTTGTGTGTGTGTGTGTTGATAAACAGTATAGAGATATGAAACTGTTATACATATGAGTATACTCCCATACATGTTTCATCGGAGCGAAGTGTCTTGACAGTTTTCTTTTCCAGCTTTCGTCTTGCCCTTTTTTCCTTCTTTACCCTTCTGTCTATCTCTCTTTCCCTTCGATATTTCCCTTCCTTTTCATTCTTCGATCTCTCCCCTCTCCCCCATTTTCGTACCCTTTCCCTCCTCGTCATCTCTCCCTCGGCCATTCGTACTAAACACCGGTATCACTGCCCATTAAACACGTCGCTGCGCCCACGTCAGCAGAAGCAGAGCCATCAGCCCACGTCAGCAGTTAGCAGAAGGCGGTTAGTAGGAAAGGGGGAGAGAGGCTGAAGTGGGAGGGGGAGGGGTAGGGGAAGGAGGAGGCAGGGAGAGAAGGGGAGCAGCAGGGGAAAGGAAGGGAAAGGGGGAAAGGCAGAAGAAGGGGTGGGGAAGGGGCAGAGGCAGGGAGAGGCAGAAGAAGGGGTGGCGAAGGGGGAACACTGGATGGGGAGGGGGAAGGGGCAGAGGTAGGGAGAGAGGTAGAGAGGGGCAAGGGAATGGGCCGAAGCAGGGAGGAGAAGAGGGGCGGTCAGGGAGAGGAGAGGAGTAAGGGGCAGGGGAAGGGGAAGGAAAGGCAGGGAGAGAGGGAGGGAAGAGCAGGGAAAGGAGACAAGGAATTGGGCTGAGGCAGGGAGGAGAAGAGAGAGGAACAGGGGTGGAGGCAGAGGAGTGAGGGGCAAGGAGAGGGGAGGGAAGAGAGGCAGGGAGAGAGTGAGGGAAGGGATGAGGGCGAGGAGGTCAAACAGGAAATGTGGCGGAAATATGGCAATAGGTTCAGCGCCATTGCCCCTAACCCGTTGCTCGACCCTCTCCCTTCTCCCATCCCGCGATTCCCGTCTTGTCCCTTCTCAAATAGTTTTTTCCCCATTATTGATAACTTTTTCTTACGTTCTTTATGCAATTAGAATGTCTTTAAGATTCTATTGAAGGTGAGGTAATTGTATTAGGGGAGCAGGTAGTGGCAGAAGCAGGAACAGAAGTTTGTACTGCCATCATCGCTCGAAAAAAATCAGCAGCTCTTCGTTGTCGTCACTGTCATCCACACCATTAATGTTGTCTTCATTCATTGTTATCATCGCATTATGATTATCATTATCACTATTGTTATCATTATTATCATCATTATCATCATTAATTCTATTGCTATTATTATAGTTATTTTTTCTATCACTATTATTATTGTTGTTATTATCATTATTATTGCTATCATTATCATCATTATAATTATCATTACCATCACTGTTATTATCATTGTTATTATTATTATTATTATTATTATTATTATTATTATTATTATTATTATTATTATTATCATTATTATTATTTTCTATCATTATTATCATTATTATTATCATTATTATTATCATTATCATTATTATCATTATTATCACCATTATTATCATTATTATCACCATTATTATCATCATCATCATTATTATTATTATCATAACTATTATTATCATCATGATTATCATAATTATCATCATTATCATTTTCATTATTATCATTATGATTATCATTATAAATCATTATTACTACCATTATTATCATCATTATTATAATTTTTTTGTATTATTGTTATTATTATTATCATTATTATTTTCATCATTATTATTATCATCATTATTATTATCATTATCACTATTATTATTATTATTATTATTACTATTACTATTACTATCATTATCATTTTTTATTACTATTATTATCATTATTATTATCAATATTATCATCATCATTATCATTATCATTTTCTATATTATTATCAATATTTTTGTTAACATTACTATTACCACTTTTACTTTTACAGCACTGTGCTGTGTAGTGTAATGGTAACGTATCCATTGTAACAAATGGAATTGAAACTATTATTATCATTATCATTATTATTAGTAGTAGTGTAGTAATAGTATCATTATTATTATTACTATTATTATTATTGTTATTATTATTGTTATCATCATCATTATCTTTATTATTATTATTGTCATTATTGATATCATTATTAGTGGTAGTAGTATTACTATTATTATAATCATTTTTTATTAATACTATTGTTATTATCAGTATTATTATGATCATTATTATTATCATTACTATCATTATCATTATTATTGTTACTGTTAATAGTAGTAGTATTATCATTATCATTATCATTAGTAGTAGTAGTATAAGTAATACTATTATTATCATCCTTATTGTTATTGTCATCATTAACTTAGTTATCATTATTATCATCATTATTATTATTGTTGTTTTCTTAATTATTATTATTATTATTATCATTATTATTGTTATCATTATTACTCATATCATTTTCATTTTTGTTGCTATTATTATTATTATTATTATTATTATTATTATTATTATTATCATTATTATTATTATTATCATTATTATTATCATTATTATTATTATTATTATTATTATTATTATTATTATTATTATCATCATCATTATTATTATTATCATCAGTATTGATTTTATCAACATTGCTGTTATTACTATCATTGTTATCATTGTTATCCTTTCTTCCATTCTTGTTCTTTCCGTTATTATCTTCATAGTTCATCGTTATCTTAATTATCTTTGATATTGTTATCATTATTGATATTAGTATTATTAACATTATCATCATCCTTGTTATTATTGTTATTATTATCCTTATTTTTCATCCTTATTATTATCATTTTCATTTTCATTATTATTTGATGGAATTATTGACATTACCTACCACTCTAGTTATCATTGACAATATTATCATTATCATTGTTCTTCTGGGTATCATTATTATTGTTGTTGTTTTTATTGCTGATATTGTTATCATTATTAGTTTTATCATTATATTATTAGTAGTAGTATTACAATTATTATCATTAGTAGTAGTAGTAGTATTGCAATAATTATTATCATCATCATTGCTGTTGTCGGTGTTGTTATTACTATTATTATTTCTATCATTAATATTGTCATTGTTTTATTATTATGATCATTATTAGTATCATTGTTATTATTACCATTATTGTCATTATTATTATTATTATTATTATCATTATCATCATCATCATCATCATCATCATCATCATCATCATCATCATCATCATTATCACTATCATTATCATTACTGTTGATGTTATTATTGTTATTATCATTATCATTGTCACTGTAGTAGTAGTATCCTTATCAACATTATTATTATTGCTCTTATTATCATTATATACTATTACTATCAGCTTTATATTCAGTATCCTTTTTATTGTCATTATTTTTTTTCATTATTGTTATTTTGATTGTTACCATTAGTGGTAGTAGACGTTGTAGCAGCAGTGATGGTAGTAGTAATAATAGTATCATTATCAATGTATTGCTATCATCATTATCATCATCATTATTATTGTCATTATCTTATTATCGATATTAGTATTAGCATTAGCTCTATTATTAGTATTAGTATTTGTTTTAGTATCATCATCATCGTCGTCGCCCTTACCATCCTTTCTACCACCAACACTGCCATCCTCACAACCTTATCCTCACTACTGGCACTTGCCTCGCCGCCCCGCCTCCCGCCTCGGCCTTTGAGGAAGCCTCTCCTAATTTGTGGCTTCAGGTTTCAGGTTACTCAAGGATTTCAGTCACGCCTCGAGATCTTAACTGGATTTCGTTCAACTTTGGCGGACTTCACTGCGCGTGCAAATACTTGTGGGGTTAGTAATAGTAGATGTAGTTTTAAGAGAAGTTATTATAAGATGAATTGTTATGCTCATGGTGATGATAAATTCTATTGTTCCAATTTAAATCATCATGTTATTGTAATAATCATTAACATCACTTTAATCTTTGCTAAACTTTTACTTACTTCTGTTGACGATCATTATCATCACAAGGATTATCAATATCATCATCGCGGTTAGTAGTAGTAATAGCATTATCATCATTCTTATTTTCATTATTTCATTTCTATTTTCATTATTTTCCTTCACATTTACATTATCTTTATTTATTTATTTATTATTTTCATTCTAACTATCATTAATGTTGGTATCGCTATTGCTGTTGCTGTTAATGATATCATTTCATTATTACCATTAAGGCAATTGTTTTTAATGTTATCAATAGGTTGATAACAACTTTGAAAATTACCATAATCATTATTATTATTACTATTATCACTATTAATATCATTATTATTGTTACCATTATTATTATCACTGTTATTATCAATATCATTATTATTATTGTTATTATCATCACTATTATCATTATCATTTTATCATTATTGTTATTATTATCCTTAGCATTACCATTATTATCGTTGATTTTGATTATTATTATTATTATCATTATTATTATTGTTATTATTATTATTATTATTATTATCATTATTATCATTATTATTATTATTATTATTATTATTATTATTATTATTATTATTATTATTATTATCATCATTATTATTACTGTTATCATTATTATTATTACTGTAATTATTATTATAATTATCATTATCATTGTTACCATTAGTAGTAATATCACTACTGTTAT
>NC_091561.1:27482753-27485253 GCF_042767895.1 Penaeus vannamei | reverse complement strand
TATTTTCGAGAACGAATGGAAAATGTCAATCCATCATCTAATAATCGAGACAGAGGATTCAAGGTGAACAAGGTTTATTTGCGTTTGACTCTCCGCCCAATCAGGCAAGTATAAATAATACAGAAGTAAAGACTCGTGTGTGTGTGTGAACAAGGGTTTACAGCAAAACAGGCGAGTGAAAACACCCCAGATGTCTAGCTGTCAAATATGAGATAAAGATAGGGCAAGGGCTGTTATAATCCTGTTTCTTAGAGAGGACAGGCCAACAGGCTTGACATTTGCCGACATACTATATAAGTGATGCATACCAGTGTGTTTTTGAATATGCAGTATATATTTTTTCTCTCTCTCGATCTATTTATGAATCTATTTTCAAGATATTTCGAAAAGCATTTTTGAGGGTGGAGAAGACAGAGGGAGAGAGAGCTGTTCTCTATCTTTTCCTGCCATCTGCAATCTACACACCACGTCCATATCATTAAAAGATCTTTTGATTGTCTTCAAGTACTATGTACAATTGTTTGTGTCGTGTAAGAAGTTTACTGATGATTCGGGCATTGTTTCCCGGTGTCACTGCTTCGAGATTGCATCTTCTTGCTATCCAAAGCCTTTGTTGTATTGTTGTACATTTTCCTTTTTTTGCCCAGAACGTGACTTTCGTTTATTAACTCTCTCTCTCTCTCTCTCTCTCTCTCTCTCTCTCTCTCTCTCTCTCTCTCTCTCTCTCTCTCTCTCTCTCTCTCTCTCTCTCTCTCTCTCTCTCTTTCTTGCAAAATGTATTGTTTACGCTGCAATGGAAAGAAAGGGCTAATTGATTTTGCAATGCCTTAATGTAATATTATGCACCATATGTTTTTCTAAAATTATTTTTTAAAGATTTCGACCGTTTTATCTCTCTTCATAAGAGTCTGTCTCATGTGACGTGAGACTTTCGTCCGATTCTTGCTCCCGCGTCGCTCGCTTTCTTCTCCATCCCAAAGCCTCTCCCGGTTGCCCCTCCCCGCAATCTCGACCAGGAAACGCTTTTGAATGAACACTTTCTCAAAGAAGGGAATTCTCATCTTCCGGATCACCAGCGTGCTTTCTTGGAAACATGATCTTTTATCTTATTAAGTGACCAGGAACAGCGAAGAATCTTACATCTTTACCCTAGATATCCCCAAGGCTTTTAACATGGCCTGTTACAAGGCCCAGTTTGCCAACTTTTTCGTGTGGCTTCAACGAAACGTTCAGCATTCTCTCCGAAGCTTTTGATCCTTTCCCTGCTACTGTCCACCAGGAGTCGGAGATTTATCTGGTTCTTCTTTTACTTTCTTTAGACGAGTCCGCCTCCATCTATAACATTCCCAAATAATGAACCGATATGGATCGCACTGTCGGCTGGGAAAGCACTGTTAAACCTAATGCCTCGAAGAGCACCTCCTCCTGTTTCCTCTTATATCCATTTCTTTCATTACTGACATAACTTCCTTCTGCAATGGACAGTTTAAGGCAGTGGAAAGAAGCTATCATGAAAATGGTTGGATTTATTATTACATGTTCACACATTTAGGGTCGTTAATCCAGGCTGGGAAAAGCACTGGTTTAAGCACATATACACAGCTCCCTCCAGAAGGCCGCAAATACTAGAACACCTAAATCTGCACCCACAAATATTGCTCTCACACGCGGGAGGCTCCTCTGTCGCCCCAGCCCTGAGCAAGTTGAACTCAAAGGATCATCGATTTTTAAATTTTCAACTGCCACATCCAGGCAGGATCCCCTTTCTCCCCACCGTGAGGTCGTTCCTCTCTCCTTTTGTCAGCATTCATTTGATTGTACGAATGAGTCTGCAGATAGAACTTTCGTCCCAAGGAACACAATTACGGTGAAGATAACATACTATTTCTTTACAATCCCTAGCGGATCTACCACCTTTATGAGGGTGTAGCAAAGTTTTTGGGAATCTTCCTCTTCAAAGTTATTCTTTAATATCATTTTTCCTTGTACATTAGATGACCTTCTCATGTGTCCTTTCCTCCCAATTATACCCTTCTCACAAGCAGTCAAACTAACCTATTCCTTACTTATCCTCAGCGCCAAGCCTTCGCATCGGCAGCGGCTGCAGGCGTCGGTGACGGAGGCTTCGCTAATCCCACTGAATTCGACCGAGGGCGCAGGAGTGACCAGCGAGGCGGTGATTGTGCCTGCTTCCAGCGCTCCTCCAGCCGCTCGCCCTGCCCCACTGCCTCGGCCCCCACCCCTTCTCCACCTCCTCTCCCTCACTTCCTTTGCCCCAACTGCTCTCCTCCATTTCTTCTCCCCCCACCTCTTCTTTTCAGCTCCTCTCCACCATCTCTTTTCCCCTGTCTCCTCTTGTCCACCGCCTTTCCGTCACCTTCTCTTCCTCACCTCCATTCTCCACCCACTGCTTCTCCAAGTTCCCTCCTCTACCTAGTCTCCCCCGCATCCTTTCACAAGCCTCCGCTCCTCCATCCTCTCCTTCGCCTGCTCTAATTAA
>NC_091561.1:27470253-27472753 GCF_042767895.1 Penaeus vannamei | reverse complement strand
CTGACGAAGGCCCCGGCGGCTCCCTCCTCCCCGGCTGACGAGGCCCCGGCGGCTCCCTCCTCCCCGGCTGACGAGGCCCCGGCGGCTCCCTCCTCCCCGGCTGACGAGGCCCCGGCGGCTCCCTCCTCCCCGGCTGACGAGGCCCCGGCGGCTCCCTCCTCCCCGGCTGACGAGGCCCCGGCGGCTCCCTCCTCCCCGGCTGACGAGGCCCCGGCGGCTCCCTCCTCCCCGGCTGACGAGGCCCCGGCGGCTCCCTCCTCCCCGGCTGACGAGGCCCCGGCGGCTCCCTCCTCCCCGGCTGACGAGGCCCCGGCGGCTCCCTCCTCCCCGGCTGACGAGGCCCCGGCGGCTCCCTCCTCCCCGGCTGACGAGGCCCCGGCGGCTCCCTCCTCCCCGGCTGACGAGGCCCCGGCGGCTCCCTCCTCCCCCGGCTGACGAGGGCCCCGGCGGCCCCCCCCCCCCCGGCTGCCGAGGCCCCGGCGGCCCCCTCCTCCCCGGCTGACGAGGCCCCGGCGGCTCCCTCCTCCCCGGCTGACGAGGCCCCGGCGGCTCCCTCCTCCCCGGCTGACGAGGCCCCGGCGGCTCCCTCCTCCCCGGCTGACGAGGCCCCGGCGGCTCCCTCCTCCCCGGCTGACGGGGCCCCGGCGGCCCCCGCCTCCCGGCTGACGAGGCCCCGGCGTCTCCCCCCTCCCCGGCTGCCGAGGCCCCGGCGGCTCCCTCCTCCCCGGCTGACGAGGCCCCGGCGGCTCCCTCCTCCCCGGCTGACGAGGCCCCGGCGGCTCCCTCCTCCCCGGCTGACGAGGCCCCGGCGGCTCCCTCCTCCCCCGCTGACGAGGCCCCGGCGGCTCCCTCCCCCCCGGCTGACGTGGGCCCGGCGGCTCCCTCCTCCCCGGCTGACGAGGCCCGCGCGGCTCCCTCCTCCCCGCCTGACGAGGCCCCGGCGGCACCCGCCTCCCCGGCTGACGAGGCGCCGGCGGCACCCTCCTCCCCGGCTGACGAGGCCCCGGCGGCTCCCTCCTCCCCGGCTGACGAGGCCCCGGCGGCTCCCTCCTCCCCGGCTGACGAGGCCCCGGCGGCTCCCTCCTCCCCGGCTGACGGGGCCCCGGCGGCTCCCTCCTCCCCCGCTGACGAGGCCCCCGGCGGCTCCCTCCTCCCCGGCTGACCGAGGCCCCGGCGGCTCCCTCCTCCCCGGCTACGAGGCCCCGGCGGCTCCCTCCTCCCCGGCTGACGAGGCCCCGGCGGCTCCCTCCTCCCCGGCTGACGAGGCCCCGGCGGCTCCCTCCTCCCCGGCTGACGAGGCCCCGGCGGCTCCCTCCTCCCCGGCTGACGAGGCCCCGGCGGCTCCCTCCTCCCCGGCTGACGAGGCCCCGGCGGCTCCCTCCTCCCCGGCTGACGAGGCCCCGGCGGCTCCCTCCTCCCCGGCTGACGAGGCCCCGGCGGCTCCCTCCTCCTCGGCTGACGAGGCCCCGGCGGCTCCCTCCTCCCCGGCTGATGAGGCCCCGGCGGCTCCCTCCTCCCCGGCTGACGAGGCCCCGGCGGCTCCCTCCTCCCCGGCTGACGAGGCCCGGCAGCGTCCGAAGGCGGCGACCTCGCAAATCTTGGGACGGACGATGAGGGTTTCGGAGAACCGCCAGCAAGGCATCGGGAGAGGGGACGAGGGAGGCCGAGGGGAAAGGAGGAGAAAGAAAGAAAAAAGGATTAGAGGATAAGGAGAGAAAAGTGAAAGGAAAGGAAGAGGGTAACGAAAATCTTGAGAAAAAAGGGAAGACATGAAGATGGAACGAGAACTAGCAGGAAGGGAGAGAAAGGAGGTTTACAGGAGGCGATGGACAGAAAGAACAAGAGGCGAGAGAGGGAAGTATAGAAAAGGGACAAAAAACTAAGATGACTGTTAATATCAAAAGATAGTAAGTATGCACCAAAAAAAAACAACTATATATGATCAAACGAAAAACGACGTTAAACGAGAAATAAATCGCATGAAAATAGCAAAAAAACTAATTTCAGAGGACTATCATACAAGATTTATCCGTTTAAAAGAACATGAGCTTGCAAAATAGAGAAGGACTGCCACGCCTCACCTGTACTGGGCCATGACAGGGACAAAATCAGGTCGTCACAATTATAGAAAAACCCAAATAGTCTCCATTGAGACTGAAGAACCACATATAGTACTTATGCGATCCCTAGTGCTTATGTGATAATTGGCAAAACCACTAAACAAGGGTGTTGCCGAAAAACCGCAATGAAGTCATTTTCAGGGACAGATGTTCAGCAGATTAAACCGTTCATGTTTGACGTAGTCGTTAATGAGATGAATTGACCCGTGCAAAATGGAGCTTTACCTCTCTTTCCCCACTTGCAAAACCGATCGTGAATAAAAAAAATATGTGTATGTATGTATATATATAGATAGATAGATACATACATACACACACACACACACACACACACACACACACACACACACACACACACACACACACACACACACACACAC
>NC_091561.1:27450253-27452753 GCF_042767895.1 Penaeus vannamei | reverse complement strand
AAACAAAAAGCAATAAACATAGAAGTGCTGATACAAGGATGATTATGATATTAGATTAAAAAAAGAAAAAAAAAGCAATATAAACAGGCGGTACTCAGAAGGAAGAATATGATAGTATCATTGTGATGTTTGTAATATGTTACAAACACTACCATCATTATTCCGAAATGATAAGACTAGTAGTAATGAAATTAAAGTTAATAGAAAAATAATATCAAGAATACCTACGGTAATGACAATAATGATGGCAATAATATTACAAATGATAGTAATACTTTTATAATAATGTATATCAATAAGAATAATGACTGTTATAATGATGATAAGGATAATGATAATAATAACAACAATAATAATGATAATGAAAATTATAAAATTAATAATGATAATAATAGTAATTATAATAATAATGAAAATGATAATGATGATAGTAATAATAATGATAACAATAATAATAATGATTATAACAAGAGTAGTAATGACATCTCGCACCGCTCAGAGTGCGCATACCTCCGCCAAGGCAATAAGGTCACAGATGCAATAGAAATATTCACACAAAAGTTTTACGTTAAGATAAGCTCTCTCGAGTAGCCAGCTGCCGCCCGTGGCCACGCCTCCCTGGCCGAGACGAGGCAGCAGCTGATGATGCAACCTTTCAAAAAACTCCGGATCCGGATCACCATTCCTGTCATCCTGCTAACAAACGAACAGACTTACTAACCAACGCTTGGCGGAGGTAATAATAATGAAGATAATAGAAGCATTGATGATAATGGTGATAATGATAATGATAATAGTAGTAATAATAGATATAATAATAATGATGATAGCAATGAGAATTATAATGATAAAAATGATGATAACAATAATGATTATAATTATAATTATAATAATCAAATATAGTAGTAATAACACTGGAAATAATAATGATGATAATGATAAAGATAATATGATGATAATAAAGATAATGATAATGATACTTATGATGATGATAAAGATAATGATAATCTTACTCATGATGATAATGATAAAGATAATATGATGATAATAAAGATAATGATGATGATACTAAAATAATAATAATAACAATAGTAGTAATAAAAGTATTCATCATTATTACAATATCAATGAAATCATTGATATTAACAATAATGATAATAATGAAGGTGATTAAGATGATAATATCATTGAAAAAACAATGATGATAACAATGATAATAATAATGATAATAATGATATTCATAATGATAATAATGATGATGACTTTTATCATTATTGTTATTATCATTATTACCATAATTATTATGATTATCATTATTATCATTATCATTATTAACAATAATGATGATAATAGTAGTGATAATAATGATAGCAATGAAATAACAATAATAATGATGAAAATAAAACAATAACAATGATACAATAATAATAATAATATTGGTAATAATAATAATCAATAATAGTAATGATAATAATAATAAGAAGAAGAAAAAGGATAATAATAATAATAAGAAGAAAAAGGATAATAATAATGACAATGAAATTAAGAATAATGACTATAATGATAATCATATCAAGGTCAATGATAAGGATGATCATGATAATAATGATGATAACAATGAGGATAATGATGATAATAAGGATAAGGATAGTAACAATAGTAATAGTAATAATCATAATAATAGTACTAATAACGATAATCATAAATATTATAATATTCATAATAATGACAATAATAACAGTAATAGTAATAATAACTATAATAAACCATGATATCAATGGTGAAAATAATAACAGTAATAATAATGACAATGATAGCATAATGATAATAATGATGATAAAAATTATAGTAATAACACTAATGATACTAGTGATGATAATGATTATTAATGATAATAATAATAATAATAATAATAATAATAATAATAATAACAACAATGGAAATTATGATAATGATAAAGATGATAATAATGATAATAATAATGATAATAATGATTATAATCATAATAAAAACAGCAACAATAATAACAATGAAAATAACAATAATGAAAAAATATTGAAAACATTAATAATAATAACAATAACAACAGTATTAATAACGATAATGGTGCTCATGATAGTAATAAGGATGCAAATAATGATAATATCAATAATAATAATAATAATAGTAATAGTAACAATAAGGATATCCATGATGAAAATGATAAGAAAATGGATAGTGGCAGAAAAAAGATAATAATAATATCAATAAAAATGATGGTCCTAATGATAATGATAATGATGATGATAATGATAATAATAATAATAATAATAATAATAATAATAATAATAATAATAATAATAATAATAATAATAATAATAATAATAATAATAATAATAATAATAATAATAATAATAATAATAATAATAATAATAACAATAATAATGATAATAATAATAATAATAACAATAATAATAATAATAATAATATGATGATGATGATGATGATGATGACGATGACG
>NC_091561.1:27430253-27440253 GCF_042767895.1 Penaeus vannamei | reverse complement strand
AGGCGCTGTAGGCCTCCGTCAGGGTAATGAGGGGTTTCCAGGCCTAATTCCAGGGCTCGGGCGAACGCAGGAGGGGGGGGGGGGGGGGGGGGGCAGACAGGCAGGCGGAGGTGATGGAAAACAGGAACGACAAGCGAGAAGGAGAAGGAGAGAGAGGAAGAGAGAGGGAGAGTGATGGAGTGACAAAGGGCAAGTAAGAGGGAAGAGAAAAAGAAAAACAAAGAGATATATATATATACATACACACACACACACACACACACACACACACACACACACACACACACACACACACACACACACATATATATATATATATATATATATATATATATATATATATATATATATATATATATATATATATATATATATACGTATGTATATATATATATATACGTATATATATATATATATATACATATTTATATATATATATACATATATATATATATGTATATATATCTATCTATCTATCTATATATATATATATATATATTTATATATATATATATATATATATATATATATATATATATATATATATATATATATACGTATGTATATATATACGTATATATATATATATATATATATACATATATATATATATATATATATATATATATATATATATATACATATATATATATGTATATATATATATATATATACATATATATATATATATATATATATATATATATATATATATATATATATATATATATATATATATATATATATATATATATATATATATATATATATATATATATATATATATATATATATATATATATATATACGGATATATACATATATATACATATATATATATATACATATATACATTTATATATATATATATATATGTATGTATATATACATATATATATATATATATATATATATATATATATATATATATATATATATATATATATTATATACGTATATATATATATATATATATATATATATATATATATATAAAATACGTAGATATATATATATATATATATATATATATATATATATATATATATATATACATATATATATATATATATATATATTAATATATATATACGGATATACATATATATATATATAGTATATATATATATATATATATATATATATATATATATATATATATATATATATATATATATATATATATATACATTTATAAATATATATATATATATATATATATATATATATATATATATATATATATATATATATATATATATATATATATATATATACGTATATATATATACGTATATATATATATAAATAGGTATATAAATATATATACATATATATATATACGTATATATATACATATATATATATATATATATATATATATATATATATATAATTGTAACATTAATGAAGATGGTGATAATAATGTTGATAATAGCAATGGCAATGATAATAGCAATGATAATAATGATTATAAAGATAATAATAATAACACTAAAATGATGAAAGTGATAAAGATAATAATAAGAACAATAATGATATTAATGATAATAGTATTGACAATAAGCATGATGATTATTATGATCATCATTATGATTATTATTATAATAATAGTAATTGTAATAATAGTATTGATAACAGCAATAATGATAACAGTAACAGTACTAATAAGAATAATTATAACAATGCTAATAATAACTATAAAAACACTAATAACAAAGGCAGTAGTAGAAACGAAGATGATAATGGTGATAATAGTAATAACAATGAGGGTAATGAAAATTATAATTATAATAAAACAATAAGGATAATTATAATAATAATGACAATAAAAGTGGTAATGAAAATGACAATAATAATAATGATCTCTTTAGAATTCAATAAAAGTCTCACAGAAGGAAACAGGTTATTACAACACATTCTACGAACCATAAACCCATATAAATCATAACTCAAAAGTATCCATATTTCAGTACTTCGCTATAGTAGTTGTTATGCAATTAACATGACAGATATTCACTGTCTGGGAACATGCTGCTTTGCAAGACAATGGGAGTCGGAGATAGAAATTCATAACTGTGATAATTAAGGGTTGTCTTAATTACTTTCTATTTCGAGTATCATTTTCTTTTCAATTGTTGTTATGTATTAGTTAGATACTTATTGGTATAATAAGTACATTGTTGGTAATAATGATGTAATCATTATTATTACAACCATTATGATTATTATTATAATAATCAGTACTATTTTTCCTTTAATATCTTTATCTTTATTTTTGTCATTATTAAGATTGATGTCCTTATTACCATTACAATATGTTTTATAATATCATTATTATCATTGCTATCATTATTATTGGTGTTGTTATTGTCATAATCTCTAATAATGATAATGACATTATTATTATTATCCTTGTTATCATCATTGTTGTTATCTTTTTATTATTATCACCATTATCATTACTACTACTACTGTTATCATCATCATCATGATTATTCCTTTTACTATTACTATTACAATTATTATTATTGTTTATTATCATTATTATTATCATCATCATCATTATCATCATCATCATCATCATTATCACTATTATCATTATTATTATCATCATCATTACTGCCATCATCATTATTAATATTGTTATCACTATTATTATTATCGTTATTATAAAAAACATAATCATTATTATTATCATTAATATCATTATCAATATCATTATTATCATTACCATAATTACTATTATTATAATTATCATTGTTATCATAATTATCAATTTAATCATTGTTATCAGTGTCATCATTGTTAACTACTACTATTATCATTACTACTATTAACATTATCACTATCGACATATTATTTTCATGATCATTATTAGTTTTTATTTCTACTGTTGGTCATTATCATATTAATGATTATTGTCGACATATTTTTATGATCAATCATCTATAAAAAAGATAATTGTAAATGCTCTTACTATTGTTATTGCCATCATTGTTATCAATGCTTACATACTCTTACCCTTTCGTTACCATTTATCATTACCGCCGCTGCTATTTATATCATTACTATAATCTTCCACTGATTCATCATTACATTACGAAGCCTTCGCCATCGCCTGAGTCATCCCCGGCGCCCTCCCCGCCCCCGCACAGGCCTTTCCGCCGCCCACGGCCGCCCGCAGCAGCGCCAGGACCCGTTAAAATCTGCCGCATTTGTTTACTAACTCGTACGCGAAGGTCCTAATCACAGTGCCTGAGTGCGTCTATCAGGAGCCTCGCAGGACCATAACTTCTGGGCTATTGTGTGTAATGATACGGCAGGACGGTATCGCGGACCGGTTAGCGCAGAGAGCGCGGGCGCATCTTGATCAGGTGAGCGTGCACGGGAGGGCGGCAGTCGAGGTCCTCCCGGAGCCTGGTCGGCGGGGCCCGGCGAGGCAGACGGCGCCTTCGAGGACCAAGAAAACGGTAATTGATATCGGTTTATCAGCTGGTCTACGAGTGACTCTGCCTCGACGTCCGTCCTTAGCGAAAGCGATTGAAACAAAACCGCCGCTGCGATCACCTGGCGATGAAACCTGGAGCCACGCTTGGCTTCGTTCCTTCTCGTGGCCCTTCTCCCGCGCCAGCATTTCTGACCACACACAGAGTCATGTGCGTGTGCGTGTGTGTATGTATGTTTGTGTGTGTGTGTGTGTGTTTGCGTGTGTGTGGGTGTGTGTGTGTATGGAAACACATTCACACATACACACATACAAACACGCATATACATACATACACACACACACACACATATCTATCTATCTATCTATCTGTCTATATATATATATATATATATATATATATATATATATATATATATATATATATATATACATATTTATTCATATGAGTATATGTACATATACATATTCATATATATGTACATATGTATTCACTTTATATATATATATATATATATATATATATATATATATATATATATGTGTGTGTGTGTGTGTGTGTGTGTGTGTGTGTGTGTGTGTGTGTGTGTATGTGTATGTGTATGTGTGTGTGTGTGTGTGTGTGTGTGTGTGTGTGTGTGTGTTTGTATATACATATATATACATACATACATATATATATATATATATATATACATATATATATATATATATATATATATATACATATATATATATATATATATATATATATATATTTACATATTTATATAGATATATATTCATATTTACCTTTATATATATATATATATATATATATATATATATATATATATATATATATATATATATATATATATATATATATATAGGGAGACGCGTGTGTCTGTTACAGCCCTGTGTGTTTTTTAAACAGATTCAGATATAGTTACATTCAAATTACTAATTTGTCTCAGTTAACGACCGCCACTAACCTGCAGATTCTCGTAAAACCTCCTTGTTTCCTTTGCTCCATGATATATGTGTTCCCAAGGCGTGCAAACCACCGGGTGGGCGCTCACTTGCCGTTCCCCCGTGTCCTCCGCAGCTCTTTTTTGATGCTTGTGCGAGAGCGAGACCGTCTGAGCGCCTCTAAGCTAGTGGGAGCTTAAACGGCCGAAGGAAGGCTCGAATAGCAAGTTCAGCGCTGTACGTGGCAATTATCCTGGTTGCTAATAGTTTTTAAAATTTGTTTTACCGGTGCCATAAAGCGTTATATTTGTGTCTGGAAAACCCTCGACATTTTCCCCTTTTTACATCAATGGCATTTCAGTATTCCGAGTTTCCTCCTCATGACACTACGGAGCCAGGCGCCGCCTCGCTCGTGACGAAGGAGAAGGAGGTCAGGAAGGACATGAATAAAGCATTCCTTAATTGGCGCGATAGGATCGTTTCTGCCGAAGCCTGTCGACGCGATATTTTCGTGGCGACGCTTCGGCTCCTCAAGGCGTGTTGTTGCGTGTTGGTCCGCGAACGGAATGGAACTCCCCTTTCGTGATATATAAATCGTCGGTGAAAACGGATATTTATAGCGGTTGTATTTACACTTCGACGGTATTGATAACGATGTAATAATGGTGATGTCCGCATTAACGTTGCATGAATTTATATACTGTTTTATTCAGTTGGTCAAAACGTGCACCGTCGTAACGGCATTTCATTCAGATTCTGAAATTATATCAACCGGTTATTATTATCAAATTTGATTTGGCAAAAACGTCGTTCATTTAATTCTTCACCTGGCTCGTATTTAAGTTATCAAATAGAATCAGATAATGGTATTTGCTCCGACGATTTTAAGTATTAGCCTCACGATAAGTAGTGATATTTGAAGCGAACGTTTCATTCCAGACAAATCACTGCCAAGAAAAAATCAAAGCGAAGAGCATCATCGGAAATCGCGTTGCTTTTAAATCACTCGAAAATCACATTATTGTCAAACATTTTATGAACATGCGACCTGACAGCAGAGCAAGCACAGTATGACTGTGTATTGGCAGTTACTATGAATGACAACAGCATTACAATATGAGGGTCGCTAGTAAATAATTTATCGAACTCAGACACTACTAACAGGGAACCCGTGTCTAAACCATTGTAAACGCGATTGTTGAGTGCATATGTCATCATATTTTGGGTGTGAAAACAAGTAGTGTGGATTCTTGTCACTTGTAGTTAAAGGCAAAAGGGAAAATTGGTAAGAGCGACCTTACATCAACTGGACTTTCCCGTGGCTGTTCAACGTGCGGTCGGACGCTTTCCGCTGTTCACTTGTTCAGGCCGTCAGATTGTGTTTCATTTAATCATCTCTTATTTCGCTTTCGGTATTGTTTCAGATTGCAGTTGCAATTACAGCTGTATTTAAAGTAGAAGAAACGGAATGCCTGTTGACCTTACATTACATCATCGGCCCCTGAAAAGTCTGCTTGGCGTAGAGCCACGTTTAGGATCCGCGTTGCTCTGCCGCCGCGCATAAGCCCTTCTTACGCGGAAAATGAGAAGACAGGCGTGTCACGTTGGAGAGGACGGGTTCGTGAACTGGCCTTGAAGTTTTTTCTTTCCTTCTTTCTCTTTTTCTTTTTCATTCGTTTTCATTCTCGCACTCCCTCTAATTTCACTTTCGGTGAGCTCTACCCTCCTGTTCCCTTCCCCTTCTCGCTCTTTTCCTCCTTACCCCAGCTCCTCTGCCTTTCCGTCTTTTCCTGCTTCTCTCGCTCTCGCTCTCTCCTTTCTTTTTCCTGGTTTTACAAGCGTACACACACAATACACTTATGTGCGCATCCACACTTACACATTGCATGTCTATCTCTCTTTCTGTCTGTATCCCTTTTTCTTCCTCTCTCTCTCTCTCTCTCTCTCTCTCTCTCTCTCTCACTCTCTCTCTCTCTCTCTCTCTCTTTTTCTCTCTCTCCCTCCTCTCTCTTTCTCTCTCTCCCTCCCTCCCTCCCTCCCTCTCTCTCTCTCTCTCTCTCTCTCTCTCTCTCTCTCTCTCTCTCTCTCTCTCTCTCTCTCTCTCCCTCCTCTATCTCTCTCTTTCTCTCTCTCTCCCTCCCTCCTCTCTCTCTCTCTCTCTCTCTCTCTCTCTCTCTCTCTCTCTCTCTCTCTCTCTCTCTCTCTCTCTCTCTCTCTCTCTCTCTCTCCCTCCCTCCCTCCCTCCCTCCCTCCCTCCCTCCCTCCCTCCCTCCCTCTCTCTCTCTCTCTCTTCAGTATTGACCCATTGAAGAATATTGTTGTCTGCACTGACCATTAATCATAGATACGCATTTGTATCTTATGAATTTAGCCTTTCCAGTTCTCGTAACATTGTATACATTTCTATATAGATGCAGTCTCAGTCTCCTCAAAGTTCATGTATTTTTTCTGCACATGTATATACAACTTATATAAGTAGTTCATCAATACCCCCTATTTTTTGCACATGCGTATTTTCACTTGTACAATGCGTGTGTATTTTTGCCAGTGTGGCCCTCGTGCGATAGGTTCCCTTGAGACACTCCCTGTTGTAGAAAGAGGCGTCACTGCGTTTCCTCTGAGCTTCTTTTTCTTCTCCCTCCTCCTCTTCTTCTTTTCTTCTCCCTCTTTCTTTGTCTTTTCTTCTTCCTCTCCCCCTTTTTCTTCTTTTCTCCCCCTCCACCTCTTCTTTTCATCACCCTCATTCCCTTCTTTTCTTGTCCTTCCTCCTCCTCTTATTTTTCTTCTTTTCTTCTCCTTCCTCCCCTACCTCTCCCTCCTCCTCCTCTTCTCCTTTCTCTTCTTGCAGTCAAGCGCAGGCAGATCCTTCGCTGGTTCCGCCGCTTCGCCCTCATCAGCCGCGTCTTTTCCGTTGTGGTTTGCGAGCTAATTGAGGCGCAGCGCGAGGAGGCTTCAGTGGCGGTGTTTATGTTTTTGGTGTAATTGCGGTGGTTTTGAGTAATTGTGGCGGTCGAGGTGATTGGTGTTGCATGAGGTGATTGCTAGATGATGGTGATTGCGGTTACCTGCCGTTTTTTTATTATTGCGGAGGTCGTAGTGCTATGGACATTATAATCAGTAATGAAGCTGTTATGGAAGTTCCAGAGATGGGTGGCTGTGTGAAAGTGTGGTGATGTTGGGTGTGGCAGCTGTGCTGAAAAAGCCGCTTGGCTGCAGCGGCGAGTTGTAAGCGGCTGTCATGCGCGTAATTATGTAAGGGCGAAAAGCATGCAGCTGCAGCACTGTTGCTATCCACAGTGAGTCACAGTAATCGGCCACCTTCTTGAAAGACAGAGGTGGAACTGTGGCATCCTCTCTGCTGACGTCACCATCGTCGTCATCCCCGCCTTTGCCCTCCCCCTCCCTCCTCACGCCCTCCCCCTCCCTCATCATGCCCTCCTTCCACCCTCCCCCCCTCCGGCTCGCCATGCGCCCCAACACACGCCGCGCGCATAGAGCACACGGTCTCGGACGGCTGCTCAGAAACCTTACTCTTTCCGACCGCCGTGCATAGGGACCATTTCTGGGCTCTCTTAGCTTTGCTTGTAGCCTTTACAGTCCATTCGTATCTTTGGTTGTATGTCTGGAGACGTTTTTTTCTCGGCGAGTGAACAGTGCGGTGAACTGTTCATCAGCGTCTTGGGAATGAGATGCTCCGTGTTTGTGTTGGAGATTCCCTCGCCGTCGCGTTTCTCCGGCCTCGACTGCGCCGTGTGTTTTGGCTCCACGTCGAGCGCGGGGGAGGGAGGGGGAAGCTGACCAAGAGGAAAGTCTGAAGTAAAGATAATGTAATCTAAGCGAGTCTGGAATGCAGACAGCGAGGAAGTGGGCGAGAGACCCTGAAGGCGAAGGCAATGGAAGAAGGAGGCGCAGCAGTCGAGGGAGGGAGAGGAGGAGGTCGCAGACGGGTTGCGGCGGCGACCCTCGTCTGTCACGCCGTCCAGGCCGGCACCGCTCTTGACACCTCTTATCACTGCGGGTTATCTGCGGCTCTTATCTCGACTCTCATCTCTTTCGTGCAGAAAATTGTAAAATCAAAGGAGCGCAGACCGACGTCTTGCCCGAGGCAGGGTGCTCCTTGATCCACCCAGGCGCTCTTCCTCCACCTCCAACGCAGCCGACGCCATCTCCATTTTTCACTCCAGCCTCCTTCAGACTCCCTTGCACTTCCTCCACCAGCAGTTCCCATGCCTTCGCCTTCAAGCGCCACTTCCCATTTCTGCTTCCACCTCTGCTTGTCCTGTCGCCGCTTCAGCACCGCCTTTCCCTACGATACCCGGCGCGCCCCTGCTTTGCTGCGCCAGCATCTTCACCACTGTTTCCCCACTGCTTGGAGCAGTACGCTCTCTTCCGAGCCCCTGAGACACTTCCACTTACCACGACCTTCCCGTCGCCTTCGCTTGGTCACCATCAGTTCCCCGCTTCACCTTTTCCATTCCACATCCACCTCCGCACCTTCTGGCGTCACAACATCAAAAATACCACAGTAATTGCACTCGTCGGCGGCGGCCTCTCTGTGTTGCTCGCGGCGCCCGGAGGAGTGCGAGGCCAAAAAGACGAAGACCTGGCGCGGGCGGGACGGCGGTCGGCGTTGGGTGGGCGTCTCCGGCCCCCTCCCTCCCCGCGTACCCAGCGCCTCTCCCTTCCAAGGGATTCTCCTCCGAGTCCCTTCATCCCCCGCGCCCTTCCCCTGGAGCCCTTCCTCTCCCGGCCTCCCGCAGCAGAAGAGGCCTCCAGAGGATTTCGTACTCACTCGCCCACTAGCACAAGCTTCGCACTACTTTCGCGGCGTTCCCCGGACCCTGCGGAGAGCGCTGGGGCGACGCCGGTGGGGCCGGTGGAGGGCTGGTGGGCCCGTGGGGGCTGGGCGAGGAGGGGAGGGGGAAATGATATGTTTTCATACTGTACCTCGGGAGGGGGTGAGGAGGGGGTAGACGCGATGGGGGGGGGGTCATTTATCGAGGAAGAGAGGCGGCGGCCGGTGGGTAGGATGGAGGAAGGAGATGGGAGGTGGAAGAGGAGGTTTGGAGGGCAGGAGGGAAGGAGGCAGGCGAGGAGGGAGGGGAACACAAGGGTATAATTTCAGTGACGGGCCAGCCAGCTTGTCAGGGTCCTGGGCCGGCAACTCTGTAATTTCGGGCTCTGTTATCCTTTCCCTAATCGCCGTCTTCGGTGCTCTCCGATGGACATTCCATATTCGTTCGCCGCGCAGCCATAATGCGAGCCGGTGTTAATGATCAATGGAAGAAGACTCCTACATCATCCCTCCTGAGGTTGCCACACCTCCCTCCACTCCCTTCGACCCCCCCCCTCCCCCCCGCCCGTATCCGAGACCACGAGCTCCGAGGCGACCAGGCATTGAGGTCTCCTGTGGGCTTGGCGTGTGCCGGTGCCGCCCGCTGGCTCGCCGCCCTGGACTGACGCTTGAAATTGCGTCCTCAAGTCGAGCGCAAGATAGGCCATCATGTATCTAGCCTTTGCACAGAACCTGGGAAATGCAGCTCGCTCCGTGAGCAAGACGCTCTCACGGCTTCCTCGAGGAGGACCTTGAGACGTGTCTTG
>NC_091561.1:27426030-27429753 GCF_042767895.1 Penaeus vannamei | reverse complement strand
TTGTTATTATCATTATTATTATTGTTGTTGCTGTTGTTGTTTTATTGTTACCTGTGCCAGGTTACGTTCTTGGCAGCGTCGGTTAGTTTGTTAGTTAGTTGGTCAGCAGGATAACTCAAAAAGTTGCGGAGAGATTTTTATGATTTTTAACCAGAGGTGTGTCTTAGACGCCATTAAATTTTGGCGGTGATCCGGATTCTGCGCAGGACAACTCAAAACGTTATGAACAGATTTGCGTTCATATTTTTACCAGATAGCCCAACTTATATGCCATTATGTTTTGGTGATGATCCGGATCATGATCTGGATCAAGGATGGTTAGCAGGATAACTCAAAAGGTCATAGACAGATGTTATGTTTTTTTACCAGCGGTGTGCCTTAGGCCATTGGATTTTGGTGGTGATCCGCAACCAGGATTTCTTTAAAGGATTCATTAGCTGTGCGGGATGGGGGAGCACGGAACAGTGCACTTGAGAAAGAGGTGATTTTGTTGTAATTCTTCGTGTGAATATTCTTATTGCACCATGGACTCAAATGCCTTGGCGGAGGTATGCGCCCTCTCAGTGCTTCTAGTTTTTCATAACTATTAATAAGATCATTGATATTATTAATGTTGTTCTAGTCATCATTATTACCATTGTTGTTATTATTACTACAATCATTATAATTATTATTAATGATATCAGTGTTATTTTTCTTATACCATTATCATTTACATTTTCATCACCATTATCATTATCACGATTTCAGCATTATCATTATTATTATCCTTTTCATTATTATTATCATTATTATTATTATTATTACTATTATTATTATCATTGTTGTTCTTGTTATTATGATTACTGGCATTATTACTATTATCATGATTATCATTATTATCATTATAATTACTATTATTTTTATTGTTTACTCTTATTATTATCATTATCGTTATTGTTGTTGTTGTTATCATCATTATTATCATTTACATTTTTTCATTATTGTTATTATCATGATTATCATCATCATTATCATTATCAGTATTATCATTATTATCATTATTATTATCATTATCATTGTTATTATTATCATCATCACCATAATTAGTATCATTATTATTGTTGTTGTTGTTGTTGTTGTTGTTGTTGTTGTTGTTGTTATTATCATTATTATTACTACTACTTCTACTACCAATATCATTACTGTTATGATTATTACCATTATCATCAGCACCATCATTGTTATCACTATCGTTACAATTACCATTATTATTACTATTATTATTATTATTGTTATTGTTATTATTATTATTATTATTATCATCATCATTATTGTTATATTTTTACATTTTTTCTCATTATTGCTATTATTGTTGTCATTATTATGTTATTATTAATATTGCCATTGGCATCATTATCCTTATTATTTTTATGATTATTATAAGCACTGATAGTATTATCATTATCATCATCATCATTGTTATTTTTATCATTATTATTATGGATATTATTAGTATTAGCATTGTTATCATTATCATTATTAGTATCATCATTATTACCAGTATTATCATTATCCTTATCATTATCGTTGTTGGTATTATCATTATCATAATTTCATTACCATTATCATTTTCATCAATGTCATTATCATTGCTATCGTCTTGTCATTTACGTTGTAATAATTCATTTTATTTCTATTATCATTATCATCATTACTAATATCATGATTATCATTACTGTCATTGTTGTTGTTTTTGTTTTTGTTATTGTCATCATTATTACCATTATTATTATTATTATTATTATTATTATTGTTGTTGTTGTTGCTGTTGTTGTTATCATCATTATTAGTAGTATTAGTATTATCATTAATATCATTATATTTTTACCAGTATTTTTATCATTATTTTTATTTTTGTGATTATCTTTGTTATTATCATTATCCCAATTATTACTATAATGATTATTGTTCTCATTATTACTATAATTATCATTATAAATATAACCATCCTTATAGTTATTAATATTACCATTATCATCATTAAATGAAAAAAAAACAATCTGCCGTCTTGATTCAAGACAAGGCTCACCTAGATTCATGGGACCAGAGAGCAGTTTCAAGATTCTCATGGATTCCAGCTTCATGATTTCGAAACTGTTGTCTCAGTTTCAAAAAATCTAGTTTGTGCATATTATCGTTATCGTTATTATTGTTATTGTTATTATCATTATTATTATCATTATTCTTGTTATTGTTATTATTATTATAATTACTATTATTATTACCATTATCATTATCATTATCATTATCGTTATTATCATTATCTTTACTATAATCATAGTCAGTATTATCATCAACAGCAAAAGTATTGTTATTATAACTATTATTCTTATCATAATCACTATAATTATTACCCTTATTTTTTCCATCATTTTCATCATCACGATTAGTATTATCATTACTATTCATGTTATTATTATTATCATTATCATTATTATCATTATTATTATTATCATTATTATTATTATTATTATTGTTATTATTATTATCATTATTATTATTATTATTATTATTATTATTATTGTTATTATTATTATTATTACTATTATTATTATTATTATTATTATTATCATTATTATCATTATTATTACTATTATTACCATTATCATTATCATTATTACTGCAATCAATAACCTTTTTATTCTCATTATTGTTATTCTTATTATCATTATCATGATCATTACTATCATTGTTATTATTACTGTTGTGCTTATTCTATTTATTGTCATCAACATAATCGTGATCATCTTTTTTGCTATGATTAATTATCATCATTATTGCTATCATTACTGACATTATCATTATTGTTGTTATTGTTTTCATTATTATCATCATTCTTTTATCATCCTTATTGTGAATGTTATCATTATAATTTTTATCATCATTATCATTATAATTATCCTCATTGTTATAGTTATTGTCATAACTATCATCATTATCATTGCTGTTGTTATTATTTATCATAATTACTATTAATATTATTATTGATGTTATTACTATTATTGTTATTATTATTGTTATTATTGTTTTTAACATTCTTATTATCATTACTATCATTACTATAAATATTACTGTCGTCATTATTGGTAAGATTATTATTATCATTATCACTTTTAGTTATTATCATTATTATCATTTTCATTATCAATATTGCCAATATTATTAGTATCACTATCGTTATCGTTATCATTATCATTATTTTTACCATTATCATCATTGTTACTCTAATTATCTTTGTTATCATCTTTATTGTTATGATTATTGATATTATCATTACCATTGTTATCACTATTATCATTATCATTACCATTAATTCTTATTTTTATCATTGTCAGTATTATCATTAGTTTTTTATTAATATTGTTATTGTTATTGTCATTATTTTATCATTTGTGTTACTATTCTTATCATTATTATCAGCAGCAGCATCTTCATCATTATCATCATGATTTGCAGTTGTTATTGCTGCTGTTGTTACTATTATTACTTTTATCATAATCATCACTGGTGTTGGTCTTGTTGCTTCTTAGAGTCGTATTTTCAGTGGAAGTATTGGGTTCCCGAACGCCAACCTGAAATATATCGTTTACTTTATTACCAACATCGATATTTTAGTTGTTTTCTTTTATTTTCACTCCCAGGTTTGAGTATTTCATTACTGTTTATTACTTCCTCATTAAT
>NC_091561.1:27386030-27388530 GCF_042767895.1 Penaeus vannamei | reverse complement strand
TGTTGTTCGTGCTTTGTGTTACCATTGTCATCATTATCTTTATTATTTGTTATCATCATCAATAGTCTCAGTATCATAAGTTTAATGATTATTATTATCATTGCCATTATCATCATCATTATCATCATCATCATCATATTAGCTTTATTATCATCACCATCATTAATATTGTAATAATATGGGTATAATTTTTTATCCTCAGTATCACTATTAGTATTTTACAATTGTTAATGATATATATTATTATTATTGTTGATTTTACTATTATTGTTTTTTGTTGCTGTTTTTTTATAGCATTGTTATCATCATTATTTTTTTTTCATTAGCAGTGAGGTAGCGGTAATAGTGGTAATAGTGGTATGATTGTATTATTGCTATCATTGTTGTTGTTACTGTTACCTTTATGTTATTATCAATACTATTTCTATTATTATTGCTATTTTATTATTATTATTATCATCATTATTAATACAATTATCATTATCATTATTATTATTATTATTATTATTATTATTATTATTATCATTATTATTATTATTATTATTATTATTATTATTATTATTATTATTATTATCATTATTATTATCATTATTATTATTATTATTATTATTATTATTATTATTATTATTATCATTATTATTATTATTATTATTATTATTATTATTATTATTATTATCATTATTATTATTATTATTATCATTATTATTATTATTATTATTATTATTATTATTATCATTATTATTATTATTATTATTATTATCATTATCTTTATCATAATTATCATTATTATTATAATCATCATTATCATTAATACACAAACAGAAAAGGAGACAGAGATAGACGCGTACTCACGTAGCCTAAGAGAGGGATAGACAGACAAACGGACAGGTCGTGGGTCCTGTATGTCTGAGTTCACGAGCCTGTCCACCTGCTTATGATGGGCTGTTCCTGTGTTCCGAACCGCAGTGATTCGCCGCCACGAAAACGCCCGCCGTCACTCGGCCTCAACCCCCCCTCCCCCCCACCTCCCTCGACAGGAGGCAAAGGTGAGGTGTTCCTCGGCGCTCACGTCCACCCCCCTCCTCCCTCCCCCGCCACTCCCTCTGCGCAGGTGTCTAGGCCATGTGAACACGAGCGCTCGCCAGTGTGGGTGTGGGAGATTTACATCCCATATTTCATGAGGCGGGCACTGCGGGTTGCCTCTGTCGTTAATTCGCTGTGTTTAAAGATTTCTGCCTGAAGAATAATTGGAGAGGGAGAGATGGGATAGAGAGAGAAAGAGAGAGAAGAGAGGGAGAGAAAGAGAGAGGGGCGGGGGGTTGAGATAGAGACAGGTAAACAGATAGACAGACAGACACAGACAGAAAGACAGACAGACAGACACAGACAAAAAGACAGACAGACAGACACAGACAGACAGACAGACAAAAAGAAAAGATCGACCTCACAGAATTATGACATTTCTTTTCCGCGAGCAAATCGGAAAGACGATTAGTTAAGGCGCCCCATTCTGACTGGCCGAGACACGAACCGAAACTTTCCCAATTGAAATGCTTAAAAAGGGACGGAGGGAACAGCAGGGAAACCGCAACAGGAGGGTAACATGTCTATTAAGTTTTTTTCTTTTTTTTTTCTTTGCAGAATTTGTTACACATTGGGCGATACTCTGACTTCTGATAAATTTATTGCTTTTCTTTCCGTTGCTACTTTTCCGCTCTTTCAAAAATTTATGCATTGGTGTCAATAATGGCGTTTATATGCTTCCGCTCATGGTCATTTTAGCATTAATTTCGAAGGTGATGACTTAATCAGCAAGATGAAATTATTTGGTCTTTTTAGCAAAATATATTAAATTTATTTTTTTCAGTCATCTCACTTACAGAACTGTCACTACTACTGTTATTATTATTGATGTTATCATTACCATCATTTCTATTTTTGCGATTATTATTATCATTATTATTATTATTAATAATGCCTTTTTTTTGGTAGCATTGTTTATTAGTTTATTTGTTGGTTAGCAGGATAACTCAAAAAGTCAAGAACAAATTTTTATAAAAAAGAATTACCAGAAGTGTGTCTTAGCCCATCTTAGATGCCATTTAATTTTGATGATAATCCGCATCATGATCCGGATCCAGGTCGGCTGGCAAGATAACTCAAAAAGTTATGAATAGATAATTATGAAATGTTAATGGTGAACCGGATCACGAACCGGTTCCGGCGGATTTGTATGATTCTTTTCCCCGCGGCGGCGAAGCCCGACTTCAACGGCCCCAAAAGCTGCTGCTGCTGCCGGGCCGAGGCTTCCGGAAGGCGTCGTTGGCGCTGCGGGGAGGGACGCAGGACGGCGCCGGCGGGCTCGAGGAAAGGGCTATTCTGATGGAATTCTTCAAGTGTGAATGTTTTTAGTGCGTCGGTGAACCTATTGCCTTGGCGGAGGTATGCGCATTGTGGTGCTTTTAGTTATTATTATTATTATTATCACTATTATTATTAT
>NC_091561.1:27304199-27306699 GCF_042767895.1 Penaeus vannamei | reverse complement strand
TATTAGCATCTTGATGCAACACCACAGATAAATATAGGTTTTGGAAAGTTGCAAACACAAAAAGGTTTATGTAGAAAAATACATAACAGCATTGCAAAGAGGAGGCAAGGAATCTTGATACCGCACATGAGTGTTCACATGGGCCAGGCCAACAAGCCACACACCCACAAGAGATGCCACTTGAGTAAGCTTATTACCCAGATTTTGGTACACATGTGGGTTGTGAGGAACCTGGATCTGATGTATTAGACTATGAAATTTAAGTTCAATCATCACACTAAAAAGAAATTTTCAGTAACCCTGAATACTTACCGGGACAAAGAAACATGGAATTAATGTAGTGTAGTAGACAATGACAATGGTCTGATACATAACTTGTGCCATGCGCCTATTGCAGTCATTTGTCAGGAATTCAACTTCACCACGCACAGCATCTGCACTGTTCATGCAAGCATGTTGTATCAGACGTACAACAGCTGTTCAAAAACAATGTGATTAGTTAACAAAAAAAAGTTAACTCTATCTAACCTAGTTATATATAAAATATAAATACCTAGCTCATGAAACATTAATTTACAATGAAACACAAATAAAATCATTGCCTAATATAATCACAAATGAAGTTAAGACAAATAACATTACACTTCCTTCTGACTTAAATGTTTATTTTTAACATGGATGACTTTGGATGAAATGGACAATGATTTTCATCACAATACCCATATTCTTTTAACTTGGGTCATCTGCTAACTACAACTAGATTGCCCATGGCATGCAATGGTCAATACTTTTTTAGAATTATATATATTCTTTTAATCACAAGTATTGTGCTACAAAGATTTATATGTAAGAGCAATCCTTCTTAGCTGCAAATACTACTTTGTGATAAAAAAACTGAAGCATTATCTCCTCCTAAAGAAAACACTTCAGTTCATTAAATGTTCTTCACACATCCAAAGGAAACTCATTAGTAATAAGACCTTACATTGCTTTGCCTTAGTTCCTTCTTCTTTGTAGTGCACTGGAACTGGGATCACTTCCAAGAAAGATGTAATCTCCATATCAAATATGAAGATATAAAACACAAACCTAAGGGAATAAAATAGGACTTTATTTCACAATGAGTTCTAAAAAAGAAAAAGTTGCTACAATATTTCTGGAATACATAAGACACTTCCAATAACATATGCAATCAAAGTCATAAGAAAAAAATCATAATTCTCAAAAGTAAAATCAATAAAAGTTGCCACACACAATACTGACTATAATTCACTTACGGATATCCAAGAGCTAAGATCTTTATGAATGTTAGAGCATCACTGATGGTATACAAGCAGAAGCCTAGTAGTGCTGCAATCGCTCCTACAAACATCACTCTGTTGGGTAAGGAAATTTAAACTTGTTGGAGAGAGAGAGCATTATCTATGATACATACAAAAAAATAATTCATTTATTTCTATGGCACTGTAAGGATTCTTTTTGAAAACACACACCTTGCCACTGAGAGAGCAGATTTCCACAATGACTGATGAATGCACTGTGTAATTACAAGCTTGAGAATACTCCATCCTAATCGCCTACTCAGCGTCACCACAATGAACCACACAACACTTCTGTCAATCAAGTACAGGTTCTGGGGAAGAAAATATGAAGGCCTAATGTGTATGAAAATTCAAACAAATACACAAGTCAATAAAAGCTTACCAAGGAAAGATGACTTACCATGGCATATTTCGTATGAGAGTGTGGAAGCCAGAAGACGGTGCGGTAGATGTTAAGGTACTGCAGGGCAAGAGACATCAAACTAAAAACCAGCATCAAAGTCTCAAAGCCAAGCTCAGAAATGCGTGGTATGTCAGGAATGCTCATGTGTTTGGGTGGGGTGATAGGCATCAAGGGGGGCCCATCCTCTGTCCCATGTCCAATCCTGTTGAAAATGCAAAAGGCAACCTCTCAAAAAATGCCATTTCAGTCACAATGATATTTCAGAGGTTCTGTTCACATTGACTAAACTTCAGATATGACCACAGAGTTCTAACTATAACTTATTATTATTATTACTATCATAAACATAAACATAAACATAAACATAAACATAAACATAAACAAAATCACCATCACCATCACCATCACCATCACCATCACCATCACCATCACCATCACCATCATTATCATTATCATTATCATTATCATTATTATCATTATCATTATCATTATCATTATCATTATCATTATCATTATCATTATCATTATCATTATCATTATCATTATCATTATCATTATCATTATCATTATCATTATCATTATCATTATCATTATCATTATCATTATCATCATCATCATCATCATCATCATTATTATTATCATTATTATTATTATTATTATTATTATGATTATTATTATTATTATCATTATTATTATCATCATCATTATTATTATCATTATCATCGTTATTATTACTATCATCATTATTATCATTATCATTATCATTATTATTATC
>NC_091561.1:27276699-27291699 GCF_042767895.1 Penaeus vannamei | reverse complement strand
TGAACGAAAAGGAAACACATCGTTTAATCTACCAAATTATAGCACGGTATTTAGTATTCGCTCTATTTCAGTTTTGTTCTATAATTGTTCATTCATAGCATAAAAAGCATATATGTACATATACATGCATATGTTTCTACATATGCATATACATTTAGATATATATGGATTCTTGTATATGACGTTGTGAGAGGGGGTCCTCCTTATCTAAAAATAATATTTTTTCAGTAAGTGAGATGTGAATTAGCTTAGGAAATACACTTTTCACGTGTTTGTATTACTTCTAATGCAATGAGAACTTTCTCTCGGCTTAACATTGAGCATTGCATTGACTTCTCTCGATTGTTATTATTTGGAAAGAGAATGGATGGATAACTAAATAGAAAACAGTCCGATTCCTTGGTGTTTTTACGATAGATGCGTATGCAAACCTCGTAAAAGCAGACATGTACATTGATTGAGCATAACGCGTTTACAGTAGCCGTTTCTACTATTGCTCAAGAAATTACATATTGGCTCCCTATAACTAGTATCAAAATAGAAGAACTAGAAGAGTCTTCCTAGGATCCGAACGCGCACATGTTTTGAACGTGCTAAGTTTAGAAGGCGGAGGAAGGAGGGTGGCGGAGGAAAGCAGGCTTGGAAGGAGTAATCTTTCTCGTATTTGTGAGTTTCTTTAGCTGTATTGAGCGCTGTTTATCATTAAGTACTCCGTATGTCTTTTGTTGTTTGAAAGTTAGTAAGATTAAATAAGTTTTATTGCCGTACGTTTATATTATTTCATCGTGTATGAGCTACGTTTATGCATCTTGTTATTCAGTATTAAATGTAGGGTTGTAGACATGCAAAGTATAATATATTCTCAGGTTAAAAGCATGCCATTGTTATTCCAAAGAAAATGAAGGGTTGTAAGCATACACAAGGGAAAACATCTAGTGACAAGCATGTCATTCAGAGTGGGGAATATAGAACACCCGCAGTGGCTTTCAAAATGGATTATTGTTTCTTTTGATTATATTGTTTTTAATCCAAATTTACTTGAAACTATATGTAACAGTAAATCAACAGTGAACTTTAACCCAATGGTATTGCAGTGCCAAACTGTTCAAGGGCCCTGTTAAAGGTAGGCAAACCTCAGCCACATACATTTGTCAAGGTAGAGCCTGAAGTGAATCTATTTTAGATGACAAATTGCCATAATAGATCAGCTAGTTATGTCTTGCCAGAATATAAACTTATTTGGTAGAGGTTTGTCAGTCCTCGATAATATGCATAAAGACAGCACAAGATGGGTAAGGCAATTGGCAGACGTACATGTGTTGTCTCACTGCTAACCATTGTAATTAACATTTTCTCAGTCACTTTATGGTCTCATAGGTTTAATAATGATAATGATAATAATGATAATCATGAGTCATCATTAAAGACGAGCTGTACTCGGCAGGTTTGTATTTGTTGTATTTAGTCTGCAATTATTTGTTTGCACAGTAAGGCTGTGTGCTGTGGCTCAAGTACTGATCTAGTCTTTGAGAATTTAAGTCTCTTCTGCAAGTGATCAGGAAGCTAATCACATGTTCCTTGTATACGATGGGAGGTGGTGGCCTATTAAATCTCAAAGTCAAGGCTATGCACCATTTGACTTATGTCAACTTTGTAATTATTATTGTTATTTTTATTAATTATAGTTATTGTTAATATTATTATTATAATTATTATTCAAATAATGATGATAATAATCATTATTATTATTAATGTTATATTCACCCAATGCTGATGGAAAAATGTTGCATTCACTTTAGCATTGTTTTGTTGAATGCTTCTGTACATAGATGGCTCTGCCACTGCTTAGCCACAAAGGAGTCAGTTAGCAGATCTTGTGATCTCACCTTTCCTTGAAATAGTGGGAAAACACTTTTTTTTACTGACGCTATCAATATTGACACTGTTATTTTTGTTTTAAATATTATGATTCCTATATTGCTATTGCTAACAGCAGTATAAAATACTAGAAAAGATTATCAAAAATCAAGGTAAAGGATAAACAGGTGAGATAGGTAGTTCTCATAATTGGCTCATTGATGACTTAGTACTTGTGGAGCCATCTATATTTTTAAAAAATACTAGATTAAGCACACAGTCGGCTTGGCATGTAAGCACATACCATATCTGGTGGCAAGTGATTAAGGTGGACATCATTCAGTCAGATTGGAAATTGCGATGCACTCAGTCACACTCCATGAGCTCTTCGTTCTTAACTTACAACTGAAGAATACCTTTGAATTTATGTTATAAGGAGGAATATACATTTGACAGGACATTAACCCAATGCCACCGGGAAAAAGTTGCATTCACTTTCGTATTGTTTTGTTAAATGTTTCTGTACATAGATGGCTCTGCCAGGGCTTAGCCATAAAAGAGTCAATTAGTTTCCCACTATTTCAAAGAAATAGTGGGAATGACTTATTATATGTATCTGAATTTTAGGTGCCATGCTACTACATTGTGGACTGATATTGACTCTGTGTTTCAGAACATCAAGATTGTGGTATTATCTGTAAATTCTCAGAATGGACCAGTCTGCAACTTTCCACCAGCTGTTTTCAAATATGATATCAGAGTTAAAGGCCTCAGAAAAAGTTTTGGAGGTTAGTAGTAATTTCGGGCCACAGAAGAGTCTTCAAAGTATGTTCTCCTATCTATGGGATCTGGATGTGGCTCAGCAGTGCCTCAGTCCCACACTCATTAATGCAGGGAAGTCTGATGCAGAGTCTGACAGGTTTCGTGCAGAGGGTAATAAATGCTACCAGAAAAAAATACTAGATAAAGCTCTAAAACTTTATAATTTGAGCATAATGTCAGCTACACATCCAGCATTGCCTGTTGCAGAACACCATGAAGGACAGCAGCCAAATGATTGCTGTATAAATGATAGTGAAAAGTCTGGCAAAGAATCTAATCAGAGTGATCTGGAGGAATATCGATCTTTATCACTTGGTTATGCTAACCGCTCAGCTGTGTTACTTGAACTGGAGCAGTATGATAAATGTGTATATGATATTGATGCTGCCCTGAGGTATGGATATCCAAAATTATTGCATAGTAAGCTAGCAGAAAGGAAAGCTAAGTGCCTTATTGCACAAAAGAGAAAGTCAGAGGCTAAAGAGGTCTTGGAAAATGCACTGAAAGACCTTGCTGAATTATCTTTGGATGAATCAAAAAGTAAGAATTCTAGAGAAGCATTACAGTTTTTAGTAAACCAGTGTGAATCAAATGAAAATGACACACATAGTGAAGCAAAAACTTCTCAAAAGGATCTTCAAATAGATTTATCCAGAGCATCCAAAGAGAAGTTATTATTTTCCTGCCAAACACCAACAGCTCCCAAGCTTGTAGATCCCAGTCCAACTATACCAGCACTAAGTGCTTCAGTCAGGATGGCTTACACACCTTCCCAAGGGCGTTATCTGGTTGCAGAAAGAGACATTCATCCAGGTAAAATCCAATGACTTTCACTTAAACTTTTATTAGTTTTATTTTAATGGTTATTATATTCTAGTATCATCAATATTATTTCAGGTGATTGTAACAATGATGATGATGATTTTTTAAAGTGGTGTTTCCATGAAACTAAATCAAACTAACTTTTTTTAATAGAATGAAATATACACTGTCCAAACATGTTTCTTTCTACATTATTTACTATTTTGTAGGTGATGTTCTTGTTGCTGAGACAGGATACTGTAGCATTCTACACCTCGACTCCTCACTGCGTACACATTGCTCTAATTGCTTGTCTAGATGCCTTACACCCGTCCCATGTCCATCATGCACAAGAGTGAGTATAACCTGTTGTAGTTTTGATTATGTTACCAGACTTTTAGTAGTGATACCATGTGAAGATTTTGAAAAAGAAAGAAGGCATTCATGAAGGCATTAAAATTTGACAGAGAAAATGTTTGTCAGGTAACTTTGAAGCTGAAATATGTAAAGGCATTTACCATACATATCTTATATATAGGTGATTTTTATTTTTGTTATAGCTATTGTTATTATCATTATTAGCTATTACTATTAATTTTATTTTTATTATTATTATTATTATTAATATAGATATTGATGATTTTCTCTTAAACATTCTGGAGCTATGAAGACAAGTAAGTAATTAACACTTTGCCTCAAAGTATACAGAGCAAATATTTTGCATTTCAGTTGATTTCATTGCCAATACTTTGCTTTATGTTGCCTTAGTCTTTTAAGTACAAGGTTTGTTGCTGAAATTAGTGAGTGGTAAGAATATGGAGATCAATCAGTCACTGAGATTGGAGCTGAACTAACATTGTTTATGGGAAAAAATACAGTGTAGTATGAAAATGAATAAATAAATTGGCTAATGCTTATCCTTTTATAGATATGCCCAGAGGAATATATGTATATATTATTTTGTTTCATTTTTATCTTCATTGTATATCCTGTAGTTGATTTATTTATTTTTGACATGTGATTAAAAATGACAGTAAAAATTTTCAAAAACATTGAAGACATTGTACCACCTTCAGAAATTGTATTGAAACTTTTTTTATACTTTGTGTGTATGTTTATATTTATTTTAGCTTTAGAAAATGGTTATAGAAAGCTATATACTTTGAATTTTGGAATTGTTAAATGTATTAGGTATTTGGATGAATTTCCTGTAAGATAAGACACAGAGACACACATGCATGAAAGCATTAATATGCCCATATTCACCCATTTTTTCTTTTTCTATAGATGGATTAAATGTCTTCATTTTGTTCCTCTACCTTCCTCTCTTTTTGTCAGTCATCTAAGATTTGGTCTGAATATATAAAAATATTTTTCACCATTGTCTTCTTTTAAAGGGCTTATGTGAAGTAACAACTGAAAATGTTAAAAAGGGAGAATTAGCTCGCAAACCATCTCTCTAATAAGAGTAAAAAAGGAAATCTGAAAATAATTCCCTAAAATTTATTTATTTTGATTTTCCGAAGTCAAGTTATATTTTCCCGCAAAAATCTGGAACCCGGATGTGTGATGGTAATTCCAGAACACGATCACAGCATTCTCTGCATTCAATACATTTTACATGGCGGACTCACTACAAGACTACAGCGGCAGTGAAGTTTCTTCAGATTATTCCAACGAGGACATTGGTATAAGTTCTTCAGAGGGTGCCTACGTCTTCGAAGAGTTGGAAGAAGAGGAATATCAAGGATTGATGATTGTTGGACCGTACATGCACGAGCCCGACGCTGTGGATGTTTTGGAAGTTGTGACGAACCAGCCAGACATGGAATGGCATCGAGACCCGAAGAGATTGAATGAATAGTAATTTTCTAAATTATTTCTTATAGTCAAATGTGTGATCCAGCTTCTGTATGGTAAAAAATTTCTGCAGGCTGAGCTATCTCTTGTCTGCACCCGTGGTGCAGGCTGACATCCATTCATGAGTGGAGGGGCATCAGTATTTATTTGTGTTGTGCTTTTTAGGGTGTACCTACCCTACCTCTGTGTAGTAATACATGCACACCTGCAATGCACTCGGCACACTGTGTCGTACCCGCGCAATGAATGTTTGCTATGCCGCCAAGCAAAAGCGCTCTTTCATAGTTTGTTTTGTGCTGTTGTGATCATGACATATATAAATTGGAAATGGCATACCGTTTTGCAAATACCATGTCGTAAGCCATTCTGTTCGCAAAGCAATTGGGCTCAAAGTGTTTCAGGCAAAGTACGTTGGTTGGCACAGGCTTAAAGTTGCTCCGCTTGGCTTGCATGAAACGTGTCTACTTCCTTGCTCTGTCGCAATCTTTTGGCCATTCAAATAGCTGGTTACACGAATGGGAACAATGAATTGCTACACGACGCCGCAGTATCCTTTGTTACAAACTTTCATAGATTGAAACTGGGACAATTCCATGATATCCTTGACTCACGGTGCACTGTGTGTATCACGCTATTCAACAAGATTCTCCCTGGTCCTGGGAATGACATCACAACCGGGGATTACCGATGATCGCCAAGTTCTGCATCTTCGTTTCTAAGGGCGTTGCTATGGGAGTTTTGGGGATACCAGATGGTCTCTTCGAAAAATTTTTTGCATGAATAGGCTAAGCATACATTATTGAACAATATTCAAAGAAAAAACAATGCATGATGATTACCACATATGCCCTTTAAAGATGTCTTTTGTTTTAGATACAACATTGAAATTAAGTATTTCCATTTCTTAAGTAGTTGGAAATAATATTTTTCATAAATCTTCATTACATATTCATTAAAGAGGTTATTATGTATATATATTTTTTTTTTATTTTACAGGTAGTTTTCTGCAGCAGCTTTTGTTGCATCCAAGGCCTCTCATATTTCCATAGGCAGGAATGTAATATACTTCCTACCCTAGCTGCCTTAGATATGGGTAAGAATTCTGTCTTAGCGTACAGAATTTTAACACATACCACACACAAGAAACTGAAAGCTTTGATGCCAGAGCTTCTTGAGGAATCAAAACATAAAGCCCCCGAGTCTTTGGGCTTCAACACTCAAGGGATATATAGCTCTTCTGACTACAAGACAATATACCACCTTGTCCACAATAAGGAGCAGCGCTCTGTGAGTGACCTATTCAAACGATGTGCAATGGCTCTGACCCTGACAAAGCTCATGATAGCAAGTAAGAACCATTTTGTAGCTGAAGATGGAAAGCCTGTCATGCCTACCCAGGAGGATATTCTTCTGACAGGATGTACTCTCTTCATCCACATGATGAATCTGCCTTGCAATGCCCATTCTGTCACCGAACTTGAGGTAATGGTACATTTTATTTTGCCACAGAGAGAATTCTTGCATACCAAGAATTGTGTGTTGGATTATTGTCCCTTTGTGTGTTCTCCTTGTATAACTTTGATATCTTTCATAAATATTGAATATTGTTTTGATTTTGGTTATATTACACTGAAATCTTGCAGCATTCATAAGGAGGCCATCCTTTGGTCATTTCATTTTTGTACATGGAAAATAAGGTATACTACCTGGGAGATCAATTTACTAGGTATGTTTTTATTTTTATTTTTCAGGTAAATGTAAGCAGATTCCAGGAAAGTACAACGCAGGAAATTGGGTCAGGAGCATTTGGTGTGCTGAGTTTGACAAATCATTCATGTAATCCTGCAGCTGCACGCTCAAGCTACGGAAATGTGGTAGTGCTTAGGGCAATAAGATTCATTCCTCAAGGAGGAGAAGTGACAGACAGTTATGGGGAACACTATGGCATAAGTCCTTGTGAGGCAAGAAGAGTAGAGTTGTTGCAACAGTACTGTTTTACCTGTACATGTGAAGCTTGTGTCAATAGCTGGCCAACTTACCCATCTCTGTCACAAAGTCTCACTCTACGATGCTTAAAATGCTCAGTGCCCCTAAGTCTCAGCAATGGTGTATGCAAAAGATGCAATACCAAGTATTCCAACAAAGAATGCAATAGTAATGGGAATACGTTAATGTATGATTACAAGGAGATTGAGGAGCAGACCAAAATTGCTGCTAATGAGTGTCAGAAAGCATATGATAGCATTATTGAAGGGCTCAACTCTGAAGAAAATATGACAACTCTGATTCACTTTATAGAGCTTGTTGACAAGTATGTTCAACATCCATGCAAGTTATACTTTGAAGCACAAGAAACGCTGAAGCATTGTTTTGACAGACAAGGCAACTGTGTTTACAGGAAGGAGGAGAGTGATGGGACAGACATCTTTAAGAAGAAGAGGAAATAAAGAGCCTGATACAAGTTAAATGACCTATAGGGCCTTAGAATTTAGGGCATCCACTGGTGTAAGTTGTGGAAGAAAAGGTGCTTATTGGAATTTTTGGTTGTTTTAATTTGGTGCTATTAAGTGATTTTTATCATGATGGAGATATTCGCCATATTTATCTATAATTTATTGTTTAGCAGATTTCTTATGTAGCTACTCCAACAGAAGCCAGCTAGGTGTTTTCAGTACTGAGTGCTATGTGGAAATTTGTTTTTTATCTGGAAAAAAAGCTATTTCTGTGATATAAACTAGACACAAGTTGTATAACAGCAGTTATTCTCATTTGGTGAAGTACAAGTAATTTCTTATTAGCACTTTACCATAAGTATGTTATATTTACCTTCAAAATGTATTAGGTGCATTAGAGAGAGGATTCATTAAGAAATAAGAATGATTAGATTATTATATATTGAAATGTCACACTGAAGTTAGCACTGGGTGCATGCAGTGTCCACCATAGTTTTGTTTTGTTATTATTATTATTTTTTTTTTTTTTACATTGATGGCTCCACAAGCACTTAATCTCCAAGGAGTCAGTAGGTCTACCTGACTTCACCTGATTGCCCTATTCCTGGAATTTTCAAGAATTTTTAAAATTATTATTAAACCATTACATTACATTCAAAATTATTATTAAACCATTACATTACTATTGTTCCTGTTATTATTATCACTTTTATTAATTTTGTTGGTAGTATGATTATTATTATTAAACCATTACATTACATTCAAAATTATTATTAAACCATTACATTGCTATTGTTCCTGTTATTATCACTTTTATTAATTTTGTTGGCATTATGATTATTAACAATACTAATAGCAGTAAAAATAAAAAAGAATCTTTCCAAAAGTCTAGGAAAAAGGTGAACCAGTAAGATCAAGAAGGACCAGTAACTGACTGTTTGGTGAATTAGCACTTATGGAGCCATCTATATGTAAACAAAATTAATAAATGAAAATCACAATAGATATAGCATGTATGTACATGCACTCTGCCATCAAGAAGTTACATTGTTTCTAACCTTCAAATGTTTAATTGTTACATTGCTGAAATGCACTCACCAAGTTCAGACAATTTCTCAGGAATTCATTTATAGTATACTTAGGAATGCAAATAAATGTAGGACTGTCTGTTGCCATCATATTTAAGCTGTTATTACATTGTAAGTCCCAAGATTAGAAGAGCAATTGAATATGATCAGACTATCATCAAATCACATTCAAATGATTCTGCCAGTTTATTAAAATTGTGTGTGTCCTTATATATGAATAATCATATATAAGGACAAGCATATACACAGAAGTAAATGCATATCTATGTCTGTCTGACATAGATGAATTTATCTATTTATCTATCTGGTAGATATGCATGGCTAGCCTGATAGACATGTATTTATTTCTATGCATATGCATGTCCATTTAATTATTTTTTCATTGGGTCATGCCTCACATAATTTTAACAAACTGGCCATATATCAGTACTTAAAGGGATGTTTTTTATAATTCTGTTGGTCAGCATACTTCAGGTGCATTCAAGAAGAACACTAGGATCCAAAGTTTACCTCCTTAGGTGATGATGTAAATCAGGCCTTTGCAGCATTTATATACATTTTCTTATGGTCTATTAATATATTTTATTTTACACATATATGTTGGCCTATAAGCCCCTCATCCCCAGAGGTTTCCCAAAAAGACATAACTTAAGAATTAAACAAAATCTGCCCCTGAAAATCATTAATGTTCATTTTTCTTTCATGCCTCCCTCATCTGCATTGTTTTCAGCCCAAATAACAACAATGAAATGACTAGCTAAATTAAATTATATGATCAAGAAGCAAACTCTTTTCCAGGATTACAGGAGAGACTGCTTTGGTTGTATTATATATTGTCTCCACATTGTATTAGCAAATGTAAAGGTTATATATTTGTACAAATATAAGCTTATTGTGAAATGTGATCTTGATAGTCTGATAAGTGCATGTTTGTACTGCTTTTTCCAAAAGTACAACTTGGTGGGAACATCTTTCTGGGTCATTACATTTCATATAGTCATTTGTAACAGTGAAAGCCTCAGTACTTGATGATAATAAGATTGGCTGTCTATAGATGAATCATGAATATGCATATTTTTCATGATAATATACTGTTGTTGATAATGGTTCTAATAAATTTTTAATATTTTCTTTTGCATTGTTCCATTACCAATAATTTTGTATTAAAAGAAACATGATAATGCATTATAGTCTGTTGCCAAAAAACGCCTCATGAAATCTACTGAATAATTATAAATTCAAACCTTTCCGAAGATTCTTTCTTTGAGAAGAAATTGGGATCTTTGCCATTAACTGAACAGTATGAAAATTACAGTACATATTATAGGTTTAGCAGAAGTACGAGGTTATTAAGCATAGGAATGAGAACAATATCTTTTTTTTTCTTCTTCTTCTTTTTTTTTTCTTTCTTTCTTTCTTTCTTTTTTTTGTCAGAAATTATGGCAGGTGCTCCTCTGAGAAGAGTAATACTATACAACCCTATTTCAATACACTAATGGGAAAGCAAAATACTATGTGCTAATTCAACAATATTACTAGTAGAGTGAGTTTCTTCTGGTGCTATTTGCATCCATTGTAAGCTTTTCAGTGATATCAGTTAGAATCTTGCATACAGTCTTTTTTGTCATTATCCAACATTAATGTAATATACATAAACCATCTGACAGCGTCACTTTACATGTATACATTACAAAAAAAAATATTATACATACATATATATAACTAAGTGGTACCGCATACTTTAGTCACCAAGTGTCCAACTAGGGGAGCATGTACTAGCTAAATAGCTAAGAAGCTGCTTAGTTCATACACAGTCCATTAACTATTATTATTGTTATGATAATTATCCTCATAATTATTATTATTATTATCATCTTTACTATTTTTCAGTATGTTTACCATATCATATTTATTAAAATTATATTTGATATTACAGTAGTATTATTAGACAGTAACATCGTCATCATTATTATCAATATGCCATATACAAGAGTGCTCCATGAGCGTCAAGTGGAGGTATAAACTGCTGCCGTTTTCGATATTTTTTACAGTGATTCCCCCAAATCTCTTGGTCGTTGTTGTTGTGGGGGCCTCAACCAATTTTGCATGGTCTTTTCTTCTCCCCATTTCCTTTTCCTTCTCTTCAACATCCATCCCCCATCTTCTGTCCAATTCCTAGGGAGCCGTGCTGTGTCAGTCATGAACGGCCTCCGGAAGCCTTTGGCACGGTATTCAATTGGCAGATTGCCTAGCCCTTAACCCTTATGGAGACCCTGAGGGATTGACTGCTTTTTCCCATTTATTTTAGGCTCACCATGGCCAATAGAGAAGATTCTCTACCCTTATCATCCCTTATTAAAGGCATCAAGACTTGCCCCTTCATCATCTAGCCTATCTAAAATAGATTTGTTGTAGGCAAAGTTTCCTTTTGTAGTTGTTCTGGTCGTTCACGCCTTGTCATAGTTACATATGAGTCCCAAGCTCATGCACTATCTACTCTGACTCACTCCTCTCTTAATACTTATACTGGAACTGTTTCTATTTTCCCGACTGAATGTCCTATCTACGACAAGAACTGGTCAGACTATGGAAATGACCTAGGCCCTGTTGATATTGATCCAGTGGTAAGACAGTGCTACAATATTTCTCCTAGAGGCCAGCAGAAGTCCTACTCCAATATTGCCAAGATTAGCTTCCACAGACATGACCTCCCCCATAAAGTTTATATTGGTGGATTTTCCTACCATGCCCGACCATATCGACCCCTTCCTCGTCAATGTCAGAAATGTTGGCGTTTTGGCCACCCAGCCAAACACTGCCACTCCACAGCCTGTTGTCCTCTGTGTGCCCAACCTGGTTATGACCTTTCAAATTGCTCTGCTCAGTCACGGTCATGTGCCAACTGTGGTGGCCCCCATGATGTATTTTATAGGAGCTGCACTGCCTATAAGCTGGAATGTGAGGTAGCAGTTCTCAGACTCAAATTATGCCTCACTCTACGTGAGGCCAGGCAGAAAGCATGGCGACGAGGATTTTCTCTACCTATTCCAAAACTGTCCTTCGCACTCCTCCTCTCCCATCCTCTCAGCATTTCCTCTCAGTATATCTTCTCTCTACCCCGAACCATCCTATGTCTACTTCCCCTCTCCCGCAGTCAAATTCCTTCTCCAATTTAAATCCAGATTCTCCAGTTCCTGCCACTTCCTCGATGCCCATCGCTCCTCCTCATTTTACCTGTCACACCAGGCAACCTAAACTTATCTGCTACTGCTACATCCCAAATTTTCTAAACATATCTCAAGGGTACACTCTGCTCCCTCAACCACCCTCCAATTCTTGTTTCTATTCCCTCTACATTTAAAGTATTTGCCAATATCCATCCTCCTCCTTCTCAAGTCCCCCTACCTTGCTTCTTCCTACACTCTCACAACACACAACGCCCTTTCCTTCTGTATCCACACTATTCCCTCTTGTTCCCCATTATCCTTAATGCTCCCACCTGGATGCTCACATGAATTCCTTCTGTCACAACAGTGTCTTTCTCCAGACCCCTCCCCTCCTGACATTCTTCCTGATAGTAACTGTCTTCAGTTCCCTTCACCTCCTACGTCTCTTATAGCCATCTTTGTCTACCTTAAACAATGTCCCTATTCCTTCCACAGTCACAGATACACTCCAATTCACACAGTCGCCTTACCCCCTTAACCATTTCCTTTTTTACTAATCTCTGCTTTACTTCATTTGCTCCCCCTCTTTACTTTTTTCATTATATACTATCCTATAACCCTCTCTAATCTTTGCCATCTATTTATCCTAATCTTTAACTCTTATTTACCCTTTTACCACAATTCTTTACTATGCTCTTTGAGTTTTTATTGTCTAGCACATTTACTTTCTTCAATCATTATCCATTTGACAGTGATGAAAATTTGAAGAGTAACGAACGCTTCATGTGGAAGACTATATATCTAGTTCCTTCTTGGAAATAACTGTATTGAGATAAATGGTAGTATAGTAGTGATGGTAGATTTAAATGCCAGGGTGCATAGTGTATATCGTATAACTACACTTGTACTTATACCCATCTAATTGTTAGATGGAGTAGTTGAGAGCATTGTGGAGCCTGGTGGAAATGGAGATGGAGACAAATAAATGTGCGTGAGAGAGGATAGTGGAAATAGTGTGGCTTTGCTGGGTGTTGTTTGCAAGAGTGGTAGTAGGGAGACATGTGGATAGTAACAGAAAAGGAAGAGGCAGGGGAGATACAATGACTTGCAAAACAGATTTCGAGAGTGCTATTTATGTACTAGAAAGAAAGGAAGCGCATCGGAATGAAGGGAGTAACAGATACATGGTAGGAGGAGGTGGAAAAAAGAGTTTTCAGAGAGGGAGTGCTGAGGTGTACAGTGGAAATGCGTAGCGAGAGAAAATGCGTGAAGGTAAAGTGATTCATGGAAAGAAACGGCTTTTGAGAGCTGGTTAAGTGGCGATAATGAAAACACAGAAAAGAGAAATTAAGTAAAAGAGATGAGGGGGGACGACAAAGAGTAAATGGAAGGTGGGCCGAGTATTCTGAGGAAAAAATAACGAAATGTTTTCGAAGGAGGTTAAGCAGGGAAAATAAGTAGTGAAGGAGGGAAATGGGTGTTACAAGTGGAGGAAATAAACGTCTTTGCATGAATGAGTTTGGAAATGAAAGTGATTGCATAAATCAGGCATTTGTCGCAAGACAGCAATACGAAAAGTACGTAGCAAAATGGAGGCGTGCATTTTGGCCGTTCGTACAGACAGAAAGAACATGTGATGGATTTTAACTTTGTATAGAATTTGGGAGATAAACAAAGAGTTCCCTTGAGGATAGCAGGTCGTATGTGATAATAAGAACAAAGAAAGTGTTTGGTTGGAAGATTCAGTAAGGCTCTGACAAGGGTGCATAATGTCTCCATTGTTGTTGGTCTAGTGAGGCAGGTAAATGAAATATTTAGAAAGGGCTTTTGATTTTAAGTGATAGATGGAAATAGAGAAGGTAAACCATTTCCTTTTTGCTGAAGGCACATAAACAAAGTTAAAGTGACTAGAAAAAGGCATAATTTGCAAGTAAATGTGAGTAAGAGTGAAGTGATAAGAAGCCTGAGAGTCAAGGAATATAAGACATTGTAAGATATAGGATGACAAGGCAAAGAGGACCCTTGTTAGAATATAGGAGTGTAAACATGAAGGCAAAGGGAGTCAGGTCGTGCTGACCGTGTTGTGTGCTGCAGGAACGCAGAGTTTGTAGGCTGCAGGAAAAATAACACTCAACTGTGTTTGAACTTGAGTGTGAAGGGGTATATACGAGTTCATCAGATGAGATCGATAGGCGTACGGGAGTAATGTGAGACTATGCGGAAATTGTCTGGGCTTAAGAGTAGACTGCAAAAGGAGGGAATCGTGAGATATGTGAAAGGGATGATTGTAGGGTGAGAGAATGGCTAGTAGTTCATGTTCAGTCAGGGAACAGACTGCAATGGGTCAGAGGTAAATCTTTGATAGCTGCCGGGCGTTGTGCTGTAGGACGGTCCCAGTGTGAGCAGCTAACCAGGGCAAGCTGAGCAGCCTGAATGATATTTCAGTACTGAGGCTGCTAAGGTCTTGTCTAGACGATCAACCTGATAATAGAGAGAATGCGTAAGTAAGATTTGACTAAATATTATGTACTTTAATTAAATCAAGTAACGGTCCTGTCAGTTAGTATTTCACTGCCCCTTTGAAGAGAGCATTTATTCTTGTCTTTTACACGTATGAATGCGACTCTTGCTCCGTGGCGGCCGCCGGGGGAGTTGGGGTTCACTAGATATGCAGCCAAGGTTTTTACGCTTCATTTATTCATCTTCACTGGCATGTGGTGTTAATTTATTTTTTCTCTTGCCCTGTTACATGCTGCTAATCTCGCCGTACTCTTCAGCTGATTTGCTCATTTTTTAAGGTGCAGAATACTTCTAAGCAGAGTAACACGCAGGGAAATGAAACAATTAGATGAGGATTGTTATATTTATGTCAAGAATAAAAGTGCGTGAACATGAAAAAACAGTGATTTCTATTGAGAGCTGGCTATTACTTGTAACAACGTGTTTGTTAGT
>NC_091561.1:27242856-27261199 GCF_042767895.1 Penaeus vannamei | reverse complement strand
CATATGTTTCTAGGCCTTTGTTTTTTGCGATTTTTGGCATATTCATTTATGAATATCCAGTCATTCTCTTGCTGGCTTGTTACCTGAGAAACATCAATCCTTGTAATTTGTCATTTTGTCGTTTCAACGATAACCGTTGCTCGCCATCTAAGTTGGCTACCTCCCCCCTCTCTCAAACAACGAAGCACCCAACTATCGCTTGGCATTAATGACAACATCTCCACTTCTCTCCTATAGCTCCTTTATTCAGAGTGGTTGGATGTCTCATTGATGCTTAGTTTATGTCTCATTTATTAATGAAGACTTACCCTTCCATCGCTTCTCTTACACTTCGTTGGTTCTGCAATAGTCACGGCTGACAAACCGATCGAGGCTTTGCACGTGAATGGTTAATGGTTAAAATAAATGTGCTAGACATCTAAGGTCATATAGCACTATAGGAAGGTATAGTAAAGTGGGGATGTCAGGTGATAGTTGCTATGTGTCAACTACCTAGAGTAGTGTTGAAAGATTGAAGATGGGGGAAAAGGTTATGGTGGTTTAGGTAAGGGAGTTAGATCAAGTGAAGGATATTTATGCGTCTGAGGAATGAGAACAGGTTGTCAAGGCAGAAGATGTGGGATTCTGTAAGGATGTCTGATATGTCGGGAGGTCGGTGAAGGAAGGATAGGTGTGGAAAAGCAGAGGTACGTGCTGTATAAAAGCGTGGACAGGACAAGAGAATGTGTGGAACTGAAAGAGGGACATTACATAGAGGACAGGGCGGGTCTGAGCGTGACATTAGATAGGCGTGTGTTAGGCGAGTGTGGCCAATACGTAAGCGTGCGAGGGCCGTCTCCCAACGTCTGTTTTTGTGAAATGGAGCTGACCAAGAGCAGATTGATGGTTTTACAGTATGTAATTTATTGTTGTGGAGTCTTGACCAAAAAGATTGCCACGGGTATACAAGAAGGTTTTAAAGTGGGGGTAATAATCCGTAGCTGGGATATGTGAGAAGCGTAGTTGAGGTGATGTGGACATTGCGGCATAGCGTGCAAGAGCATCTGCCTGTTCATTGCCAGGGATTCCAACATGGCTGGGTACCCAGCAAAATCTGACAGATTTGTGACGTGTGAGTAGATTGAACAACCAGTTCTGGATCTTACAGACAAGGGGATTGGTCGAGTGTATAGACTTTATGAGGGTTAAAGAGTTACGGGAGTCAGTAAAAATAGTAAAAGAGGAAGAGGGGGATGAGTATGTGTCTTAAGGCAAAAAGGAGTGCATACAGTTCTGTAGTAAGGACTCTAGATTCAGGAGGGAGGGTGTATTTGAAAGTGCAGTTTGGGAATATTACTGCGAATCCAGCTCCTGAGATGTATTTGGAACTGTCAGTGTAAACATGAATGCTGGAGGAATGAATGGAGACATGGTCAAGGAAATGAGTGAGAAGGATAGAGGGGAGGATATCTGATTTTGGTGGGTCAGGGAAAACTGAGGAGCAAATACAGGGGTTAGGTATAAGCCATAGAGGAATGGAATGGACAGAAAGTGGGAGAGGTCGGAGGTGAGGAAAGGGGGAATGGGAGAGGAGGGTATCCATGCGTACGGGGAGAGGAGTTGGTAAACGTGGAGAAGAGGTATAGGTATGAAGTAAGGATTGTGGAATAGTTAGTTTGGTAAGGGAAAATTGGTGAAATCGAACATAGCATCGAAGAGAGAGAAGTGCTCGACGTCGAGAGAGGGACGGCATGCCAGATTCAGTATATAGGCTCTCAACTGGAGAGGAGCGGAAGGCGCCTAGGGCTAAGCGGAGACCAGGTGGTGTGGTGGATTGTATCAAGGTGAGCAAGAAGAGAGGTTGAGGCAGAGGAGCAGATATGGCATCCATAATCTAGAGTGGAGAGAATCAAAGTAACATGAAGATGGAGGAGAGTTTTGCGATCTGAGCCCCAGGAGAGGTATGAAAGAGTTTGTGAGATTCGGAGGCGGCGTTGGGCTTTTTCTTTGATGTACAAGATATGGTCTCGACAGGACAATTTGGAATCAAATATAACGCCTAGGAATTTGCTAGAAGAACGGTATTGGAGTGGAGCGTTATATAAGAAGAGTGGGGGTTTGAGGACCGTACGTGAGCGAGAGAAAAGGATGGGGAAAGATTTAGAGGTATAGAAGTTACTGATATTATTGCAGACTGAAGGAATTGACAGAGATCTGGTATGGATGTGCCAGATGCATGGATGGTTGTCATCAACATATAGTGATGCCCGGGCTCCTGGTGGTAGTACTGAGGCTATGTCATTTACAGCAAGAAGGAATAAAGTGGTACTAAGCACACTTCCTTGTGGGACGCCTTCGAATTGAGGAAAGGATGATGACGTGGAAGAGGCAAATTTGACCTGGAAGGTACGTTTAGAAAGGAAGGATTTGATGAAAACGCCCATGTTTCCACGTAAACCTAAGGAGGACAATTGTTGGAGGATATGGTATCGCCATGTGGTATCATATGCTTTTTCTAGATCAAAGAATATGGCTAATACGGATTCATGGCGTGCAAATGCCGATGTAATATATGTTTCGAAATGGGCAAGTGGGTCTGCTGTACTTCAGGCACGTCGGAAACCAAACTGGGAAGGGGAAAGGAGATTATGAGATTCAAGATACCACATAAAGCGGAAGTTAACCATTCGTTCTAGTAGTTTGCAGAAGTAGCTAGTTAGAGCTATGGGGCGGTAATCTTGGGGTAGGGTACCTGATTTATTGGGTTTTAAGAAAGGTAGGATAAGAGCATCTCGCCAATGAGAAGGAAAATTTCCTGACGTCCATATGTGGTTGAAAATAGTTAAAAGGAAGGATAAGTAATAAGTAAGGAGCTGTAGAAGGGATCACGAAAAATCGGTCCCATTTACCTGGGCTAAACAGAGTATTTAAGATATCTGTAGGGTTGGTGATGGTGGATGGTCAGGGACGTGTAGAAGAGGGAGTATTACGGAATGATGGAGAATAAGGCTGCAAGGTAGTAATAAGGGAGGATTGGTTGCTTAATGAAAGTTGCGGGGTTAGAGTTGATGAATTTGAGGAAGTTGGGTGGGTAGGAATGTCTTCTGGAGACTGATTTTCTGCTTGAGTGGGTAATGCACTAGTAGGCATTGAGGAGTGGGTAGTGGTTTCAGTGTTCGGAGCCGTGGTCAAAGGAGAGCCTGGGTTGGGGCTATTTGATAAAGGGGCTAGCCTCATTGCCTCTAATAAAGGGATTACATTTTCATTACTGGTCATGGGGAACCTGGATTATATAAAAGGCATCAACTGGTCCACCTCCATCGCTAGTGAAATGTAAGGGCTAGATTAGTCGGGTGTACCGTGCCCATAGTTCCCGCAGGCTGTTCAGGACTGGCACAAGGTCAGCCTTTCATCCTCTCAGCACGGCTCTCACGCCTTAGGAAGTAGATAGTATAAGGGGATGGAGAAGGGATGGAAACAAAAGCTGGAAGGGGAAAAGACCATGCAAAATTATTTGACTCGAGGGCTGAGGCCCTTAGGAGACGGAGACTGAGACCCAATGCAGGGATCTCCCCTGCATTGGGTCTCAGTCTCCGTCTCCTAAGCCCCCCCACGACAACAAAGGCCAAGGGATTGGGGGGGGTTTGCACGTGAGCATACTTGCAGAGCACTTGAGGTGGAGTGGCACTGCAGACTTCCTCAAAGCCAGCTTAAAGGGTTAGGTCCTCCCTTACAAGGGCGCCCCGAGTCAACCCAGGGATCCGTCGCCAACAGGCGGTTAAAACCCGCGGGCTCAGGCAGGGTATTTTTTTGACGTTTGATTTTATAATTATGGGTGCTTTATTTCATTTTATTTCATTTTACTAATTTAATATCACTTGTCCTGTTGAATGCGGGTAAGCTTTATTTACTCTGACGTGTAAAGTGTGGGTGCATTGTCTTTTAATATATGAAGTCTGGCAGACATTCAATTTTCTTTTAGTAACAGTGTGAATGTTCTTTTATGTTCAACTGACGGTTTAAAACAATTGATTATTTATTCAATATTCCTGCTTTTAAGTTACTTTCAATGTTTTCATATTTTTTTAATTGTGTGTACATGAGTGAGTTCATTAAGAACATGCAAAGCATTCCGAGTCAACACGCTCGGATTGCACGACCCGAGGGCCTGCCTGGCTACGAACTGTGCGAGTGGTGTGCTGTTTGTGGTAAGTCAACTGCCAACAAGGGCAAAGTGAACTGTTCCCAATCAGACTGCCCGAATATCTGCCATCCCCAGTGCCTCGGTGAAGACAGTTCACCTGCACAGAAGTGCAAAGGCTACGCCAAGCCATTGGCATCCTGGACGAAGTGTCCCACATAAATACTGATGAAGAGTAAACTGAGACGCACGAGTCTCCTGCCATTGAGGAGGAACGGGAGCTTCTCCAGCCAGAGCCGACGGAGCTAGTTAAAATAACTTTTAATCTAAAATGTGAGCTGGCATGGAAGAACTCGCTTCTGAAATTCCTCTCCACCACCACAGAGGATATTGCGGGCAAAAGGGATGCTGTTGTCAATATATTTAAACTTTTTTGACAGCATTGTTGCTTCGACAACTGCACTTCCATCCCCAGAAGTCAGATCAATTGCCTGTACTGCGCGTCCCGAAAAGATCGACGCTCACTTCCTTTCGCAGCAGCAGGAAGTGTGCAGCTCAGATCAGTCTGGCCTGCAGCAAAGCAACTCTACACAAGCGCTGTCGTCGAGCGCTTGTGAAGTGCAGAGTGGTTCAGCAATTTCAAACTCAGCTACACGAACCTCAGTAAATGCAGGCAACCAACAAAACAAACCTAATAGACATAAAACCAACACACTCGACATCCCCATAAATCCAATACACCCTTTATTCGAGGTGCAGTACCTCAGTGTGGAAGGCGACCTTTAAGCTGCAGGATCTGCAAAACTAGGGGTCACTCAGAGGCCTCCTGCAACAGAAAGAAATCCTGTGACTTCTGCCACCGTAGGGGGCACAGTTCAAGAGTGCCGGACAAAACTTAATCAGGAAAGACAGGATTTTTTTTTTTTTTTTTTTACAGAATTTTGCATCTGAACACCATAATGCCCTGATCGTTCAAACGCTTAAAAGCCACATCACTACAGACCATCAGGTGATTGGTCACTGACCTCTGTCCACCCACCTCATTATCCAACTCAGTCCTCATGGCCCCTGGTTCAATGTCCCACTCCAGCAAAGGGTCGGACAATCTTACCATCCTCTCAACTAATGTCAGAGGTTTCCAGACGAATATTACTTAGCCACGTCATACCACACAATCCTGACATAATTGCCATTGTGGAAACTTTCCTAAAACCATCAGTCCCAGAGAACTTCGGACAAATAACTGTTTTTTTTTTTCGAAATAGCACAGAGAGGAAAGAATTAGTGGTACCTTTGGTGGTGTCGCAGTCTGTTTCCGTAAGGCACTCTCTGTTCAGCCCCTGGAAATCGCCATGTCAGATTATTTGGAGCTTATGTTTTTTAAACTCGTTTACCACTCAGGAAACCGTCTTGTTCTGTATTTGCTATAAGCCACAGTGGCAAGGAGAACCTATCGAGTTCCTACTGAACAACCTGGATGTAAATTTACATCGGTACACCTGCAAAAACATCCTAATTGTATGCGATATGAACCAGCATCTTGTTGCAAGATCCTTTGATCTGTTAACAAACAATCATGTTGATTTCCTCACCCACATCTCAGGCTCTTCATTGGACCCTGTCATCTCCGACCTTCCCGAAGGAACAGTTAGCTAGCTGCCGTAGCACAGGAGCAGTGGGCTCCTCAGATCATTATGCCATATTCAGCAGGATTAACCTGAAGGCCAATCGTGAAGAGGCACTGACAAGAACCTTTTGGAGCTGGCAAGGTTTTCGCAGTGTCTTGGAAAACATTGCATGGGACTCCATTCTCACAGGAGATGTTAACACACAGGCTATTAAACTCACCGAAACACTATAGAATCTGCAAGAACGCTTTTTACCCCATAAATCGTACAAAGTTAAAGCAGGAGATCAATCTTGGTCTGGGCACACATGCAGACGCAGCCGCGGAAAAAGGCAGAGCCTGGAATCGTTTCAAACGTATTCCATCTACAGAAAACAAGTTGAACCACGACGCTGCCTGCAAAAGAATGAAGCAGGCTCAAAAATGGGCCATGAACAGTGGAGATAAAGTCCCAGTACAAAACTTACTAATCGCTCGATCGGCAGCAAAGACTGGTGGAGTTTAGTCAAACAACAACAGGGCCTCACCTCTCAAGACTGCATTCCGCCATTGTATAAGCAAGATGGATATGTAGCAACATCTAGTCAGGACAAAGCTGAAGTACTTGCCTCCTTATCTCTCAGACGATGCGAGTTTGTGAACCTGACAGCACACCTCCCCAGCTTCCATCGCTGACAAATTAGACTTAACTCAATGGTCATCTGTGCTGATGAAGTCAAATATCATCTTAAGACTGAGGTTCATAAAGCCTTTGGCCCTGACAATCTAAGCCCCCACATACTTAAAAAAGTGTGTTGACCAGCTTGCAACTCCACTTGCCACCTTATTTCGAAACTTAATCCAACTGCAAAAGTGGACAGCTATCTGGAAACAGGCTAGAGTTGTAGCAGTGCATATAAAAGAAAACCCCAGACACTCCCTGGAAACTACAGGCCTATGTCACTCCTCTCGATCATAGGCAAAATCCACGAAAAAATTCTGGTGAACAGAATGTTTTTTTTTGGCAGCAACCACCTACTCAGTAGCGAGCAGTTTGGCTTTAGATCGAAGAGATCAGCATCCGATCTATTACAATTAGTCACCAACTGGAACAAACCCCTTGATGCTGGCAAGGAAACTTACGTCGTTGCCCTGGATATCGCAGGTGCCTTCGAGAGAGTATGTCACAAAGGCAATTTTTCAAAACTAAAAAGCTTTGGCATTGATGGTGATCTGAACATGATTAAAGATTATCTACGAGGAAAAACTTTCCAAGTTGTGGTGAATGGCTACACTTCAGGTGAATACCCAATCAGTGCAAGTGTATGACAGGGCATCGTCCCTGGCCCGCTCTGATAGAATGTCTATTTCAATGACACTATACATGATTCCAGAAGCCCATGCATTTGCTGACGACTGCATGTTATCATTTACCTCGTGGGGCTGACAATGGCAGGTTACACTCGCACCTGATAAAACCCAGGTCATGTAAATATCCCGTCGACAAAGCCCACTAACCTCCTCCATTAGTGTTGATGGGAAAACATTCGATCTGACGAGGGAAATACGCATCCTTGGAGTGCAGTGTGATAATCAGCTGACATTCGCTAGTCATGTAATGGATGTGGCCAAAAGAGCAGCTAGTAAACTGGCATGCGTACGCCGAATCTCCCATCCTCTAGACAGCAGAGGTTGTTGCATGCTCGCTCCTTGATGGAATATTCCCCTCTGGTATGGTCGTCCCTTGTCGCCATCCTTCATTGCCCTACTCGACAGAATACAGAATCGAGCCCACCGCCTTGTGGAATTTAGTATGCGGGGAAATGATGGCCCAGGCTATTTCCAGTCTCTCCAGCACCGCAGGGACGTGGCGGCGTTGTGTGTGTTCTACAAGATCCAGTAACAGAACAGCCCTCACCTCCCTATGTCATGACTTCAGTCTGAAGCTCCCCCAACCTACAACACAAGGGACAGCCACAACCGAAGTCATGAACTTCATGTTCCCCTCGCGAGAACAGAAACCATTCTGGAGTACTTCTGCCAAAGTACTTCAGAATGTGAAATCAGCTGGTGCATCTCTTAACTTCAATTCAGCAGTTCAAAACAACAGTACACCTGTGGAGGCTGCAGCATGATTGCGAATAACTTTTTATTGGGATAAGCTACCCTAATATTAGTTAGTTTTTTATTTCTAGTTTATAACTTCATGGGTCATCCTAAAGATAACTTAATTTCATCATTAAACGTTTTAGCAGAGAGGCGACCCAAACTTGTTAATGACAGTAATAAAGATTAAACAGAGAGAGAGAGGGGGGGGGGGAGGAGCAGAATAATGAGGATAAGAGAGAGGGGGAGGAGAGGAGCAGAATGAGGGAGGGAGAGAGAAAGAAAGAACGGGATAGAGAAAGAGAGTGGGAGAAAGAAAGAGTGGGAGAGAGAAAGGAGTGACATACAGATAGATAGATGGATAGAGAGAGAGAGAGAGAGAGAAGGAAGGAGGGTGAGCAGAAGGATGAGGGAGAGTGTGAAGAGAGAGAGAGGGGAGGGGAGGAGAGAGAGAGAGAGAGAGAGGGGAGGGGAGGAGAGAGAGAGAGAGAGAGAGGAGGATGACAGTAATAAAATAATGACACTAATAAAGATTAAACAGAGAGAGAGAGAGTCTGAGAAATGAGGAGTACCTAGCCACATTCCCCAGCGATAGGACCGACCCTGTTCTTGAATGCTTCGACAGTTGACCCGGGCACTGTCGAAGCATTCAAGAACAGGGTCGGTCCTATCGCTGGGGAATGTGGCTAGGTACTCCTCATTTCTCAGACTCTCTCTCTCTCTCTCTCTATCTCTCGACAGTTGACCCGGGGCACACACGTGGTGTACACACTACACAGGCCCTCTCCCCTGTGGTGTACAGAGAGAGATCACCCAATTGGCGAGGCATTATTGTCACCCACTTGGCGTGATCCTCCAGAGCAAAAGCCATCAGACTTGAGCTTGATTGATACTCCTTGACAACAAACTACACAGAGAGTTCCGCCAATTTATCGTGGTTCGCCGCGACAATTGGCCAGGCCTTCTCTTGTAGTAAGTGCCCCACTACCACTCCCTTGGAGAGCGAGGTTACGAACCTGGTCTGGACGCTCTGGCCCTGGACATAGTTTGTGGCCACGCACCAAGGGCGACTTTTCGGTGCCTAACTCTTGCCCTCTCCTTCTGACTTCCTGGTGCAGCCTGGGCCTGCGGGAAACGTTGATTTCCAACATTCGCCTGGGCTGCGGTGACGTGATCACACCCCCCTTGTAGCAGGATTGGGGCGCAGAGCGTTTACCACACCAAAACTCCAAGTTCAGCCCATCTAGGGGGATCTCCTGTCCTGTAGTGCTGAAGGGTCGAGCGTAGGGAACAGAGCTTTTTTTAAGGCCCTTCTTAAGACCTCACCCTGAGAGCAGGTATAAGGATAATCCCCGAAAGGGGACCAATCTGTTTTGTACTCTCTCCATGACCATAAAATGAATCCGAACATGGTAGTCACCCTGGAGCCTTTCAAGGTTGCAGGGGGGCGAAGAAAAAACAAAAGCAGGCCGAACGTGCTGAACCGAGCAAGGACAAGACAGAAACACCAAACACAAAGTCTGTCCATGCACACCAGACTGAGGGAAACCTGAACTCTCCTTAGAACTCCCTCAGTCAAGAAGGGGCTCCAGCTGAACCAGCCAAACCAGCTGCCCCCACTTCTAAAGGCCTTAAACCCCTGCAAAAGGGAGGCGTGAAGCGACGAAGGGTGGAAACTGACTCTGAAGAAGAGGCAGAGCACACCCCAAGTCGACTAACGCGGTTTAAGGTACCAAAAAAACCTGAAGACTTCGACAATGCATGATCATTGCCCCCAAAGACAAAGCCACCATGAACTTCCTGCAGGAAATCAATGCTAAAAGACGGGAGAAAGGTGTATCTCACCACTGACCTCCCAAGAGGAAAAGTCCTAGATAGTACTACTTGGCTTCCCACTGGGGTTCGACGTGGGGGTGATCACGTCTCTCCCATAAGTGGTGGAGGCTTCCCGCATGACCAAAGGGAAGTCTCCAACCAGGCAAGTCTGGTTATCCTCAAGGGAGCCCCAATCACCACCCTTGATCTGGGTAACTGGGGCTCATACAAGCTCAGGACATATGTGCCAGAGCCCTTGAGGTGCTTCACGTGCCAGAAATTTGGGTATCACCAGGCCAACTGCAAGACCAAAGCCAAATGTGGTGTATGCAGCGAGGCACACGAAACCGAAGTGTGTATCAAGGCACACAAAGATGGACAGAAGGACACAACAGCCAAGTGTCCAAACTGTGCCAAAAGGTATCATGCCTGGAGCCTGGCTTGCTCTGTCAGGAAACAGGCAGTTATTAAAAAGCAGATGCTAGCCAAAAAGCGTCCTGACTTTGTCCCTGCGCCCCCAGGCACCTACGTCTGGGGCAAAAACAAGAAAGGAAAGACTCGACCTCCTAAGAGGAAGGAGTCGCCCCCACAGCGAAAATTGGATACCTCTAACAGAGAGGAATTCCCCAAGCTTGCTAGTGGCAAAACCACAAAAAAGAACCAATGGGAAAAAGGTTCAAAGTCCACAGCAATGGTCCCCCCTGTAGATGATAATCTTTTCTTTGACGAGAAAGATATGAGTCTCCTGTTGAGTGCTGTAGTTTCTGCAGTAGCAACAGCCTTGGGGAGGACCAGTGAGGAGGCGGAGAAAGCAGTGCAGGTCGCAATGACGGCTAAGACCCAAACTGTGGCAGCTCTGAAGGGAAGGAAGCTAGAAGCCTCCAAACCGATAACGAGCAGCGCTCCCCTCCCTAAATCCTTGGATGGCAAGCTAGCTTCGGGAGAAGCATTACATGAAACCCCAGCTAGTCTGTCAGGACAGGCTGAAACTGTGCAGCAGAAGCCCCCACTGCAGGCCGAGTCTGTACAGTCAAAGTCTCGTCCCCTGACCCGAGGTGGCACTTCTAACCTAGGCTCTACACCCCTCAGTAGAGCCTTAACCGGAGTGTCTGACTTAGAGGAAGTTGTACAATCCTCAATCAACGAGGATCTGTATTTATCTGATGCCACCAGCACTGGGGCATCTGAAGCTGAAGCAAGTGACTCTGAGTAACCATCATGGCACACAATCTAAGCATTCTGCAGTGGAATATCTGTAGCTATAAAAGCAAGAACTCCTTTCTCCAGTCATTTGTGCGAGCAAGGAGCATTGACGTCGTCATGCTCCAGGAGACACTAACTATGGGATCCGTGTGCTTCTCAGGATATCATGCCCTCACCACTCCAAACCTGGATGATGCTAGAGGCCTGATGACCCTGGTAAAAGAAGCTATCCCGTGCTCCTTAATAGCCAACCCACCGCACTGTGGAGATGGTGTTGAATCTCTTGCTGTTGAGATTCAGCTACCTGGGGGCCCTATAAAAATATATATTTATAGCAAACCACTGTGTGAGAACTTAGATCTGAACCTGGTCTGTGTTACTGCAGCACAAGAGCGAGTGATCTTAGGGGGAGACTTCAATGCACACATAGCCATGCTGAATCCCCGCAAAAGGCCGAACGCGGCAGGCATTCACATAGCAGAAGTGCTTGAGACATTCCCTGAGATCGCTCTTCTCAACACCAAAGAACCAACGCATGTGAAGGGAGGGGTCCTAGACCTCACCTTTGCCACTGCAACAATGGTGGAGAGAATTCGGTGGTGTGTCGATGATACAGTTATTAGTGATCACTACGGCATAGTCACCACACTAATGGATGCAGGCCCAGCCCAAAGACCACATCACATTCCTAAATGGAAAACAGACAAAGCCAACTGGTTTGCCTTCCAGGAAGGCTTGGCTCGATGTCTGAAAGACAATGAACCCAATAACAATAATGAAAATGTGGATGTGCTAGAGGCAAGGCTAATCCAGGCCACAAACCAGGCAGCCTCACAAACCATCCCCAAAACTCGCCCATGGTCCAGAACTCACAAAGACGCCTGGTACTATAATGACAAGATCAAAGAGGTCAACCACAGGGTTAATATGTGTAGAAAAACTTCCGACGGCAAAGATCTCCCGACAATCTGGCCCTGTTGAGGGAAGCTGTCGTGGATGCCAAGGAAACTGCCAACAGAGTAAGGCAGGAAAAATGGCTGGAATGGTGCCAAACTTTTGAGCACCAGACCAGCCTTACAGAGTTGTGGAAATGGGTCAGGCAAGCGACAAGCCGCCAAGCCCCGAAATGCACTCATCATGACCCACAATCAGAGGCTAACAGATTGGTGCTTGAGTTCTCTGCCAGAACCAGCACCAACAATCTGCCTCCAATAATGAGAGAAAAACAACAAAACTTAAATCCAGAAAGACTTACTCTCATAAGAGACAAGGCACTCGAAGCTGATGAAACGGATGCCTTGTTTTCTCTTAGGGAACTAAGAAAATCATACAAATCCAGTTCTGGGTCAGCACCGGGATCTGATGGGATCTCTCACCCCATCATTTTGCATCTAGGCCTTGCAGGAGAACTTGCATTCTTGCAGGTTATCAACAAATCCTGGCAAACGGCCACGGTGCCCCAGAGCTGGAAACAAGCCACAATAGTTCCCATCCCAAAAACAAAGGAGCCTGGCAAGTACCGTCCCATCTCTCTTCTCAGCTGGCTGGGTAAAACAGCTGAGAAGATGGTACTCAACAGGCTCCGATGGAAAACGGGTCCCCCCCATGAACACCTGCACGGGTTCACAAGGGGTAAGAGCACTGCTCATAGCATTTCCACACTCTTAAGCACAATCTGTACCTCGCCCGTCGTGGTTGTCTTCCTTGACCTGGAGAAGGTTTTTGAACTGGCAAGTCCGCTTGCCATTCAAGAGACCCTAATCCACAAAGGAGTCAAAGGCAGACTCTTAGCCTGGATAGCTGACTATTTTTTTAAAATGTCAGATTTCAAGGCCATCTCTCACAGCACATGCCACTTGAAAATGGAACTCCTCAGGGAGGGGTTCTTAGTCCAGCCCTGTTTAATACCCTCATGTCCAACATACTCGACATTCACCTGCCAGAGGGATGCAAGGTCATCTCTTATGCAGATGACTTGGCAATCATAGCCTCTGGCAATCACTGCCTTACTAGAGCTTAGTGTTGTCTGAACAAAATCCAAAGCAATGGCTCTGAGAACCAATGTCAGAAACAAAAAACTCACTATACAGGGTATGGATCTGGAATGGGTGAAGGACTATCTATACCTTGGTGTATGGATAGGACACACACTCACTTTCAAAAAGGAGATCCAATACCTGCTTGACAGAACCAAGGAAAGACTGTCAGTCATGAAAGTCATGACAGGGAGACATAGGAGCAGGACACAAAGTACTAAGATCATTCTATGCACATGCTGTCCGTCCTATTATTGACTATGCATCTGTCGCCCTCATTGCTTCCAGCACAACATTAAATGAAAAACTGGAAACAATACAAAACGAAGCAGCCAGGATAATTCTAGGTGCACCTAAGTGGACAAAGGTCATCAAACTACTCATGGAAGCTGATTTACCGTCCATGGACGCTAGAATTGATCTAATGGCAGCACAGTTCCTTTCCAAGGTCCTGCAGGCACCCACAAACTCCTATCTAAGACAAGGAGTTCTCAGACGCCTACAACCAGTTGTTTGCGGACAATTCCTGGCTCACACATACAGCCAGAGTTTTGATATGCTTTCAGCTAAAAGATTCATTGCTTGTCAAGGGTATGGACTCCCCTCACCCTGATTACAAAGAACCCCCGCCGTGGGCAAACGAAATGATCGAATTCTCAATTCTAAATCTCACAATGAGAAAAGATCAATATTCCATGCCTAGCCTAAAAGCACAAGCACAAAGGGTCATTGATCAAATAACTCCGCCGGGTAATATTACATATTACACGGACGGATCCGTGGATCCAATAAACCATACTGCAGGCGCCGGCTTTGCAACAAAGGATACCGCAGCATCCATTAGGGTCACTGACAATGCCTCAACGCTTCAGGCTGAAACGGTTGCGATCATGGAAGCATTGACACATGCGTCCCTGAGGGGAGGACACGTTGTCATTCATACAGATTCAAGAGCAACTATTGACAGCTTACAGCATAGCATGCCCCCAGATAACATCTACCTCTTGACAACATTGCTAAACATAGCCCAAAGAATCCTTAGTCAAGGTAGAAGAATCATCATAAACTGGGTCCCAAGCCACATAGGCATACAAGGGAACGAGCTTGCTGATAAACTAGCCGAAAAGGGCAGGGGTATGCCCCCATCCTCCATGATCGTTAAACCTAGCCGAAGGGGACTAAGCCAAGGTACCAAAGCTGCAGCGTGTGCGGTCCTCCGGGGAGCACATAGAGAAAACATCACAAAATCGCTCGCTGCCAAGTGGTACTCAGATGCTTCAGGCTATGAGCCACTGGCCCTTCCTCCAAACACAAAAAGAGTTACCGAAGTCATACTATTCAGACTAAGACTAGGTTACCAATGCGCTTGGCAAATTATTGACAATGAGACTGCCAGGTTATGCAAACACTGCGGCGAGCCTAACGCCACCCTGTTACATTACTTGCAGAATTGTGTACACACAATTTCTGAGGCAGGGACCACCCACCACAGCCGCCGGGCTGGTAAAAAGGGTGTGCAACATGCTTACCCCGTGGCAGCTGGATCGCTTGCTTGCAATACAGCCACCGCGATAAGCATGCAGTTCAAAGAAAACATCTGAGTTAACTAGAAATAGTTAACACAGGCCGGGCCACTCCAGAGAAAAGGCCCGGGCGAAGCATGACTTCGCAAATCTAACTGAACTGAACTGAACCCGGGGTACAGCCTCCAGGCTAGTACAGTGGTAACGTGCCGTCCTCTCATCCGAGGGGTCGGCGGTTCTCGCCCCGCCCAGGCGCGAGAAGTTGCAATTGTCGCTCAGAGGTTACTGCTGTGGCTGGGCACCACGGTGGGTAAGGACTAAGTTCTAACGCTTCAGCACTAGCTGACACACGTTGATCGAGTCGACATTAGTTGGCACAGGCCGGGCTCCCCTATAGCCCGGGCGAGGCTCAGCTTCGCATATCGGACTTATCCTTATCCTTACCCAGGGCAGCACACTTGACCAGGGATCTTGGCCCTGACCAGACCTCCTCCCTGGGGGTCTCTCCCTACGCGCGTGCCTCTAGGGCTCCCCTTTGCCCAAAACTACACTGCACGACACAGCCCGCGCCACGCTACCTACCCCTCCTATCAATAAACAGCCGAACTAGAATTGTGTCTCCATAAACCCACCAAAGCCAGGGCAAAACAAAACCCTGACAACTGGTGGCAGACGGTGAAATGTCGCGAACCACAAGTCTCCTCCGAAAAATCGTAAGTACGCCGTTGGCACTTCATTTCTTTTATTCTTGTGGGAGAAATAGATCGTGCATTTTCCCTAAATTATTATCTATTTCTACGGACATTCTGGGTCACGTGACTAATCCTAAGTATTGCCATATTCCTGACATTTTTTTCTTATTCTCATTTTATATCTCACTGCGTTAACCGACGCCATATTGACGTTCAATTCGCCTATTAAGTGTATTTATTTGGGCTCGGTTTACCAATGCATTTGTGGGATTTTTTAATATTTAAATAATATAGTTGAATTATGCACAAACACGCTTCCCTCCTACCCCCATCCCTCATCATCCTAAACCCCCTCCCTTCCTCCTAACACCCCACCCGTTAATCCCCCCTACCTTTCTACCTATTTTCAATATTCTGTTCAGGCCACTAGCGTTAAATTATATTATATCGTGATAGTTTAAGAAAAATAAAAGAATGCATTCAATATAATTTTCATCTGACATACCCTTATCTTAATGACCATATATTGACACAGAGTTGTCTTGTTTATTCGTATTTTTATAAGAATATCAACTTCAGTATTTTTATGTATAAAGTGTTATATTCGTTTTATAGTGCGAATGACTTCACGCATGATCGTTCAGATGAAATCAGGTCAGATCCTAGCAAACGGTTTATAACTCACTTTTATAATGACCTGTGTTAGTCTCGATTTTTTTCCTTTTCACATTTAAGCTTATTTATATGTGTATAATATTGTGATATTATCATTATCCCGTTATCGATGTAGTTATGATAGAGATGTATTTACTTCCGGTTTACAAGAATATATTGGGAACTGTAATAATACTAGCATGAATCATCGAATTAAATCGTATGATATTATGTTATTATTATAGTATATTTGTGAATATTCCGAAGTATTTTTCGCCTTAATTATTCGTCTTCTTTATAGATATATTTTTTCTTAAATTATTCATATATGGTAAATCCTTCGTTTCATTTAATTTCTAGATTACTGTGCACTTGTTTTTCACAATATTATCTACTAGCTATTGCTATTTTTAGCGAATGTTCGGATAACGACCTCATTTGACCTTACTCAGGTAGAAGGTACTTAGAGCCATCTGACTCAGCTCGACCCAAAAATACATTCAAGCTATTTGTATTTATTTATATTTAGTTATCTCCGTGTTAGAGATTAATTATATTATACAGATACAACGATTTCATATTATTCGTGATTTTCGCGTATCTTAATCACGAACCTCACCTCATCATTATCACATGGTCCTTGGTGACGACCCCCAGCTGGGTATGGACATGTAATTAGGTTAAGGTAATTAATGTCAAGTTGCTCTGTATGTGCAAACATGCACACATCGCAAGAGGCGATCTACGCGCCGCGCCGCGCATTCTTAGAAGACTATACGTGAGAGATTATCGCTGGTATTTCCCATTAAGATGGGATGCCCAATTTGCGTTCTGCGTATGAGCTGGATGATATGTCCCTTCTACGGTTGGGTCATAATGTCATCAATTTCCTCAGGGAATTTACTTTAAGTATCATTTACAACCACGAGGGTTGTCTTTCGGGTCAGTTGTCTCAGGGAAGCTGACCCTCACCAGTCACCGTTTCATTCATTTTACGTACTAATTAAAGTACCATTTTGTATGATCTCGCATAGTAGTTGATTAATATTGCAATTACCGTAAGTTTATTGTTATTAGCGTGAATGTTTTTTCGTGCAGTCAGATCGGTAATTATTTTCATTAAGCTCAGCTTACATTGCCTCCCCCGCCTACATACCTAACCCCCCCCCCATCCTCACTCATGCCTCTTTTTCCACCCCCACCCCATCATTCCCTTAGCCTCCCGCCCACCCACTTCTTCCCTTCGCATATTTCTTCCAACTTCCACGCCATCCTCTTCCTTTTTTACTCACTCTCGCCCTTACTTTAACGAATTACTAATGGCTCTAAAAACTAAAATATATCTATCAGCATTCTAATTTCTTCTCGTGTGCTATACTCTTAACTTACTCATTTCATAACTGCCCCCCACTAAATTAATCAACTCGTCTATGCACTCACGCAGCCATATGCGCACATCGTCCCGCAAAAAACCGTTAATTGCACAAGAATTACATGCGTACTTTTTCCGGAAGATAACCGACTTGCGCCAGTCGTCTATTCTTGTCTTGCATTACGTTCTATCGTGCAAATGTTGTCTTGAGAAAGTATATTTTGATGTAATGAGTCGCTCCCGAAGTATGAGGACTGCATTACTTGTTTTCATTATTGCTTTGCCTCAAATTGCTGTTGGTGATGTGTGATAGACAACTTATATGAAATGAGATACTCAATTACTATTAGTCAGACGTATACCGTATGCACTATTGCACTGCACACTTCTGAACTCTGCATTGTTGCATTTTTTTTTTTTCCAAGGAAGTTCGTCGTTCAAGACAAGTCCTTGCGGACTGGGACACCTTTTGCTTCCTTGTAGTTTTGCACACTGCTTATCTCTTGTAGATTTTCATTTCTTGCTATCTGAGACAATTGCAATTCAAACAAGTCCTTGCGGATTATTGCAACTGTCTCCCTAAGCATACTCCTCTGTCTATCCTTGGACAGTGCATTATTGAAAAAATAAATAAAAAATGAAAAATCATGCAAATAATTGAACTGACATTGCAATCTGATAATATTTTGAATATATCTTACGGCCCTTGCCATTACACCCCCCCTCACTGTTTGCCCTCCTGTCTCTGCCTCTGGTGTACTTACTTCAGAGAACGCCAGCACCAGCCCGTCGCGGACGACGGTTAGTAGCGTATGCCGAGCGATCTGAGGAATGAGGAGTACCTAGCCACGTTCCCCAGCGATAGGACCGACCCCGTTCTTGAATGCTTCAACAGTTGACCTGGGGCAGCACACTTGACCAGGGATCTTGGCCCTGGGGGTCTCTCCCCACGCGCGCCCCCTCGGCGTGCCTCTAGAGTTCCCCTTTGCCCGAAACGACACTGCACAACACAGCCCGCGCCACGCTACCTACCCTTCCTATCAATAAACAGCCGAACGAGAATTGTGTCTCCATAAACCCACCAAAGCCAGGGCAATAAAAAACCCTGACAGATAGAGAGAGAGAGGAGGATGACAGTAATAAAGATTAAACAGAGAGGGGGGGGGGAGGGGGAGTGTGAAGAGAGAGGGAGAGAAAGGAAGGAGGGTGAGGAGAA
>NC_091561.1:27225356-27235356 GCF_042767895.1 Penaeus vannamei | reverse complement strand
GGTAATCAGCACACTTGTCAATACCTTTTTCCACAAAGTCTGTCAACATTACAATAACACGCGTTTCTTGTTCCCACACCATCTTCCAGAAGTCCGCTACTGTGTCATCTAGTGGAGCCTGCAAGTGAAAATTAATTAGTGTGTGCCAAGTTACTAGCTATGCACTTTCAAAAATACTGTCACAGTGCCTTACCTGGGTTGCAATGTAGTACTTTGACTCATTTCTGGAGCCTCTTACATAGTTGGCATTGATGTACTCAGAGGTTGGAGAGTCTTTTGCCGTTTTGAGGATAACTCGTGTTTCTGGTACAGGAATGACATTGGCATATCTTGTATGGGGAAGAACAAGGGAAAAAAATAAATATAATACAATCTTTGCTACCAAATATATGTGCATAATATTTGGAAGAAACTGTCAGTGCTGGCATTTTATGGATTCATGACAAAGAAATCTGTATGATGTCCATAATAAATAAGGACATTCAGAAATTGTAAAATTGATGTTAAAATCAAATTTTGCACACATAGCATATAAAAATAAGGAGTCCCACAAACCTATTTTTATCTTCAACACCAGCTGGTAGCTCATCATACTTTGGCATATTGACTGGGATTGTAGAAAACTCTTCATGAACTCCATCAATGTCAGAGATGAAGTGTGTAAGCTTAGCAAAGTTCAGTGGTCTTGAAGGTCCATTCTGTTCATCATGAGAAACATTGTTCATAATTCAATAATAATAATAATGATAATGATAATAATAATAATAATAATAATAATAATAATAATAATAATAATAATAATAATAATAATAATAATAATAATAATAATAATAATAATAATAATAATAATAATAATAATAATAATAATAATAATAATAATAATAATAATAATAATAATAATAATAATAATAATAATAATAATAATGAAGAAGAAGAAGAAGAAGAAGAAGAAATAATTCAAGGCAAGAGGACTAATATATTACAGGAAAAGGTATAGCATTCACAGGCATAGATATACATTAACATAAAAATTAATGTAATAAATGAACCAATGATCACAGAACAGAATTCGTCAAAACATTTCTTGTAATCTTACCGGATCATCAAAGGCCTGATTAAGATAAGACTTGATGGATCTTCCAGAGGCACGTCTTTTGCTTTTCCTTCTAAAGGAATGATAAACAGAGACGCTGTCCATGCTGTAGGCATCCATGCTGACTGGTGTACATCGTCTCCCATAGTAATTATTGGCAGCACCACGTTTCCTTACAAGCATCTAAAAGTGATATCTTGTGTTAAAAAACTCTCTTTTACCATAATCAATGAAACTATTTCACTTGCAAAGGAATACAGAAATACTGTACCTAAAGTTTATATCTAATATATTTAGGGAAAATTATATTCTTTCATATTCCTTTATTAACCCTTTGGATCCAGATGATATGACGTCATGAAAAAATTTGGTTTGACAGGCAGGTGCATGAAGATGCAGTTATGAAAAAATTTGTCTGAAGGCTAGGGTGACAGGAACATACCATCATGAGAATTCTGTTTTAAGGTCAGGGTAATTAATCACCACATGTATAAAAAGCTCTTAGAGGGTGATTAGACTCAATGGGCATATAATAAGGGGCTCTTGTATTATTCCTCTTGGTACATGAGTGTGAAATATGTCATGCATCAGCCATGAAAGAGCACTGGCTCCAGGATGGACACTATTTCCTTGTTCAGGATACTATTCCTGCCCACTGTGACTGGCTGTGCGGGTTGTATTACAGTAAATTAAATATTATGAAAAAAGCAAAATTTTACTTATTGATATCATTAATGCACTGAGTTATGAATTACCTAGAAAGATGATATGGAATCTGTGCAAGGAAAACAATTTACTACCATCTAGATACAGTAAATAAAATAAGAATTATAGACATTGGAAAATTGCAAAAAATGCTTATGCAGAAAAGGAGAGAATAACATTACAAAGGAAAGGCAAGGAGTGTGGACATTGCAGATGAGCATTTGTGCGTGACTGGCCTACGAACCACAGCCCGTAAGAGTGACCACTCAAGTAAGCCTAATGCTTGGATCTTAGGCCATACGCTGGCATCAAAGCCACCAGATCCAAGGGATTAATAATCACAAAGTTCTTTCATATAAATCAAATTAATAGGGAAAAGGTAATAGGTAACTGTATAATATGCACATTGCAGGAAAGAAATTAAGGTACAGGATGAACAATCATGATACCCGTACCAAAAGTTGTAATTCATTTCTGAAATGTTAGACATAACTTGATAACACACATTTTAAAGAGTAACACTTACAAAGAAAATGAGGGCTATGATGATGGCAGCTCCAACTAATGTAGAAATTACAATAATAACAATAACAGAGGTGCCAACTGCTCCTTCTTCTTCTAACAATAAATTGGAGTTTGTGGTACCATCTGGACGTACAAGTTCTAACTCTGTTACCTGTAAGATATATACATTATATATTGATGATTATCATATATATGTGTACAGGTTTGTACAATATAAGTTACTAAAATAATTTCTTACAATACCAGAACAGAATCTTTTGTTTAAATTTGATCCAAACTTTTCAGTTCTATAAAGCTAGTATAAGAGACACTTATCAAAATACTGTTTAATATACAACTAAAGAAAATATCTTGACTACATAAGAGTGTTAGTTCAACATCTGAAATTAAATCAAACTTGCCAGGCCCTCTTGAATGTAAGGATTAACTATCACAGAATCTATACACAGGTATCTCCAAACTGAGTTACATTCACAAAAGAAATTCTCAATAAGGCTTATCTGGAATTATTAGATACGTGAAAGGCATTGAGAAACATACCTTAGACTTAAGGTATGAGAGTTCTTCACTGATCTCCAGTTCAGTTGGGAAAAGTGGGAACTGCTCTGTTAAATATGGATCAATCTTGCCAGAACGATTGACATAGAAATAGACATTTGTCGTTTTTTCCAAGTCATATATCTCATTCAGTTTATCCTCAGCCTCCTGGTCAGGATCTGTGGGGTCTTCAGGAAGCTGGTTCAGGTGATCCTCAGTGAGTGGCTTTACTGACTTACAATCAGGCATGTTGAAGAATGTGATATCATGCGGTGACACATCTCTGTTGAGGTAGAGATCACAATTATTTACAAAATCTACATTACAATTATGAAAAACTCCATATATCTTGTATTACAACACTGCTAATAATAAGTGCATAAAAGCAATCACTAACACATCCTCCATGTGTCTGCTAATCCATTCTGCCAGCAGAGCCCTGAAGTTGTGCCTGTGCTGACAGAATTCTGCTCCACTGTAACCCACAAGTGCCCTCACATAGGGCACAGGACGATCAACCTTCGTGCCATTCGAGAGCTCCACAATAGTTGTCAGAGTTGGCATCGATTCTGTGTTATGAATTAATAATTTAAATAATATTAGTGGAATGTAATTCAGAAAGAGCTAAGACAGTTAATTGCATGCTTAGTAAAGTAATCAAAATTCACTAAATAAAGTGTAGTTTATTACATCTTCTAACAATTCTTAAAAGAAATCTTTATAACCTGTGGGGATACAAACAATGCCCTTACAGGGCCAGAAAGTTACTTTTCTATCCCTTGTTTTTTATCTCTTTTAAATCAAAAGGAAGATTAGTACCAATAAAATAGTTCAAATCAATGAAATACTTGCTTGAAATATTAAGATTTAATGAAGCACTGAATCAATATATAAATACTGAAAATATGTCCAAGAATAGCAGCGATGTATAACTAAATGCCACAAAAAAATGTTTCCTAATACATTTTTCAATCATAATCTTAGAAACAATTTTTACCATAACTGTTACTGTACTTCCGAATAGTTATAATTTGCAAACAAATAGGTCAAAGAATTTAAATTGAAAAGTTAATATAAAGGGATATTATATAACTATGTCATATGCTCAGGTTGCCCATCTCAATTTGGTTACAGCAATAAAATTAAAGGACAACTGAAACCAACAACATGATAAGTCTAAGCATGAATATATGTGACAAACATTTCAAAAAGCAACATAAATATGTCTATCACTGCTACTCAATGGGTTCTTCATATATTTCTGGTCTGAAATTGACATACTAAGTACTGCAACACTGTGATGAAGCTGTAACACAAAAGGTCAACTTCATAATATTGAGAAACAGCACATAAAAAGCAGAGTAGTTCTCACTAAAAGCATTAAATAAGCTGTGGTATCATAATCAAATGGCTAATATTTTTAAAATGCAAGAGGATATAATAAATCCAAGCAACACAAGGGTTTGAGGTATACCTTCATTAATCACTGTAATAACTGTTGATATTTACTGGATGCTTAAATCTGAATGTTAAAAAGTTATTAAACCAAAAACTTTTTGGGCAATGTGTTTCATCTTGTCCTCCTCTCTTTTTCTTCCTTACATACCAGTTGGGATGATGAAGGTGATGCTAACTTCTGACGGGGGTGTGGTGGGTAATTGGGTGGTGGTTGTAGAAGCAGGTATGGTAACTTTGGTTGTTGTGGTCTTTGTTGTGGTTATGGTTGGTGTGGTGGTGGTTGTGAAGGGTGGAGAGGGGCTGGCTGGTGGCAGAGGAGAGGACATTGGAACATCCACAGCTTCTTCTGCAGTGAATAAGGGGGATATTAGAATGAAATTATCATTATTAGTTGAGGATGTTTCTTGCTGGGGCAGAGTTCAGAGGAAAATAATCACAAAACATATGGATAGATTATTTGCCCACAGACTGATTTGAACCATTTTTATTAATTCTCAATTTTTGCTATTGCAAATTTTTCCTATCTTGTGCATATGTATAACCAATAAGCATGATAACAGAGGGTTAGGGGTATAATGAATTTTAAAAGTAATAACCTTAGAACTACCTTTAAATATTCTTGGTTTCCATGCACATATTCTCAGACAAAGTATATATATCGTAACTTATCTCAAAGTATTCATAAATACAAAGGAATAACTACTTTTAAAAGGATTATTAATGTCAACCAAATATAAAAATCTTTGGTACTCTTCTAGCAAAAGTCTGAAAAATGTGAGCAAAAATAAAATCTTGCATCTACCTTTCTTGGCTGCTTCCTCTGATGCAGTTTCTTCTCCAGGTATAGCAGCAGAATCTAGGTGTGGGTACACTTCCGTGGCAATGTCTTCAAGAGCTGGTTCTGTGGCTGTCGGGGCAACCAGGGCAGGTAAGTCTGAGGTAGTGGTTGGGGACTGGGAGGGAGCCAGGAAGACTGTCTCAGGGTCAGCAGGTAAAGAAGTGTGAGCATAGGAGTCTGTTGTTGTTAGAGCTGTTAGTAATGTTGGAAAAGCTGGTGAGACTACCGGGAGACTGGAAGAAGCAGAGACAGAAGCCAAGGTTGTGTTAACTATGGCAGTATCCATAGCAGTAGTTATAGATTCCAAGGTCATACTCTTAAAGGGATCAGGAGAAGTAAGTAAGACTTCTTTTAAAGAGGTAGATGGGGAAGGCAGAGGTCTTTCTGAGACCATGACAGGGGGCGCAGGAGTTTTATCTGTATCTGTAACAATAAAGGAATCATAGTCTTCTGGAACAAGAGATGTTGGGATAAGAGTGGGGGATACAATGTCAAATGAAGGAACGAGGGGTTCTGATGTAGATTCATACACAACTGATGATGACTCAACTGGCTTAGGCAGCCTGTCAATTAAAGTTATAATTCTATCTTGGGGAATCACAGTTGACAAAAGTTCATCTACTGGAGAAATGTCACTAGGTATAACACTCTCTGTGTGGTCATATTCTTGAATGCTGGCAGTGACTACAAGCAAAGGTGATTCTGGTGTTGGCAAAGCGATACTCTTTGAGGTTTGTGCAGGGAGAACTGCAGTGCTTTCAACTATTTCACTAGAGAGTGGAAGGTCACTAGATTCAGGCACTACTTCACTAGGTTTACTAATTTCACTAATAATAGGAGTAAAACCACCTGTCAACTCTGGTGCTAAGATGGGAGGTACTGTTGTAGTCTGGGGTCTCTCAGTTGGGGCTGCAATCAAGGAAACATCCTCCTTCTCCTCCTGCTCATCTTCTGCTGGTCCTAGCACAGGAGTCCAGGTGACACTAGCAACTGGTGCTACACTGGCCTCCGGTACTGCGCTAGCATCTGGTGCTACACTAGTATCCACTGCTAAACTAGCACCTGGGGTTACACTGGCCTCTGGTGCTGTGCTAGCATCTGGTGCTACACTAGTATCCATTGCTACACTAGCACCTGGTGCTACACTGGCCTCTGGTGCTGCAATAGCATCTGGTGCTACACTAGTATCCATTGCTACACTAGCAACTGGTGCTACACTAGTAACTGGTGCTACACTAGTATCTGGTGCTACACTAGTATCCAGTGCTACTCTGGTATCTGATGCTATACCTGGTGCTACACTGGTATCTGATGCTATACCTAGTGCTACACTGGTATCTGGTGTTACACTAGCACCTGGTATTACACTAGTAACTGGTGCAACACTGGTATCCGGTGCTATACTAACTGGTGTTACATCAGGTTTCCCCACAGCAGGACTAATTGTTTCTGTGGCACTAATCTCACTACTGGGGCTACTGGCTTGAGCAGAATCTAAAGTTTCTACTGCTACGGAAGTAAACTTTGGCCTCTCTGAACTTATTTGGGGTTCATCACTTTTTCTGGTTGTAATAATTTCATCTATGTCTACTGCTGCTGGTGTGATAGGCACTTCAGTGTCAATATCAACAGAAGGTTCAGATGTGGGCATGGCAGGAGGCAATGGTGTGACAATTCCATCAGAGTCTAAAGTAGGGGCTACATCTGTGGTATAACTTGATTCATTATGTCTGGGAGGTTCTATTACTGTTCCTGCTGTGGTAACAAATAAGGAAGAGGAGACTAATGGGTCTTCAAGAACTAAAGTTGTTGTGAGCTCAGGTTCTATATCTGATTCAGTGCTTTCAGCAACAGTAAAAGTAGTTTCAACTAAGGGCACAGTGGCTAACAGGACTGAGGAATCAGAGGGAACCTGGCTACTCTCAAGGGAGGTAAAGCTTAAATCAGAAACTGAGGAACTTGCTAATGCTGCAGTATGAGTCTCACTTTTAAGCGTAGTGGAAGAAGGCAAAGCAACTGCAAGATCAGGAGCCCAGGCACTGGAAATTAAAGAAGAAGCAAGCTGTGTGCGTGTCTGCTGTGTATCTACAGTTTGCGAAGGTGATGATTTAGATAAAAGCATCCACAAGGGGGTCCTGGAGGAGTCTGTGCCCTGTGAGGTACGGAAGAAGGGTGTTGGCTGCACACTAACTCGAACAACAGGTGTGCTGGTTGTCACTTCTTCTGCGTCAGGAGTTGTTACAGGCAGAGAAGAGGGAGGAGTGGTGAAGGCTAAAAGTGTGGCTGTAGCCAATGCTTCACCTGTACTACCTGGATGCTTATCCTCAGATTCTGCAGTCATACTTTCAGTGGCTGCAACATCTATGAGAAGCTCACTGGAGGTGGTGTAGTTGATATGGATTGTCTCCTCTTCTGGCTGTTCCTCCAATGATGGTCGTGGTCCTGTGGTTTCAACTCCTGTGATTTCATCTTCTGCAGCTTCTACTATCAAAGTGGTGCTATCAACAAAGTCACCCTCTCCTAGGGTGTTGTCAATCACTTCAATCTCCTCTTCAGGCTGGACTCTTGTAGAGGTTAGTGTAAGCACTGGAGTTGGGGATGCTGTGGAGGTCAGCACATTAACAGGTGGTTCCACACTTGGCTTCCCAAGCTCAGCCCCTGCAGAAAAGGTTGCTTCAATTGGAAGTGTAGGAGTTACAGTAGGCTGACTTGTGTCTATTATCAGGACACTTGACTGCAGCTCAGGTATGCTTGAAGCAAGATCAACTGTCGGTCTGATCATATCAGCTGTTGTGTCAAAGCCTGGAGTAATAAAATCTTTGGGGTCAAAAAGTGGCCCTGGTGCAGGGGTAGGTGCTACAGATGTTATATCAAAGAAGTACTGTGTCACTGGGATCTTAGTAACTGTATATGAAGGAACGACATCATCATCCGATGGAAAAGGAGCTGCAGCAGATGCCAATATGGATGTATCTCCAGGCTCTGTTGGGAATATTGCTGTTGCTATTCTTGAAGATTCTGGAGTAGTGTCTAGGAGTTCAGATGGCCAGTTTGGTGACCAGTCAGAATCAGGCTCAGCAAGAACACGAACTACTTCAGCTGGTCTTCTAACCAAGACAGATGGTTCAACTGCAAGTTGACTGGAAGCTTGTAATCCTGAAGATTCTATGTCTGACACATGGCCTGAATCAGTAAAAGCATGAATTGCTTCAGCTAGCCTACTAACCAACTCAGTTGATTCAACTGCAAGTGTACTGGTAGCCAACACTCCTGAAGAAATAATCTCTGAGTCAGCAAGAGCAGGAAGTGCTCCTGATGGCCTGCTAACTAACTCAGATGGTTCCACTGCAAGTATACTAGTAGCTGGCACTCCTGAAGATTCTATCTCTGAGAAATGTCCAGAGTCAACAAGAGCATGAAACGCTTCATCTGGCCTACTAAGCAACTCAGATGGTTCTACTGCAATTGCAGTGGAAGCTGATAATCCTGAAGAATCTATCTCTGACACATGACTTGATTCAATTAAAGCGTGAAGTGCCTCAGCTGGCCTACTAATCAACCCAGATGATTCAATTACAAGTTCACTAGGAGCTGGCACTCCTGAAGAAATTATCTCTGAATCAGCAAGAGCATGAAGTGCTTCTGTTGGTCTGCTAACCAATTCAGATGGTTCAATTTCTGTACTAGAAATTGGTTCTTCTGAGGACACTATCTGTGATACAAGACCAGAGTCAGCTAGAGCACGCACTGCTTCAGCTGGTCTTGTAACCACCACAGATGGTTCTAAAGCAAGTAAAGTGGGAGAGGGCACTTCTGAAGGAATAATCTGTGACAAAGATGAGAGGACCACTTCAGAAGAATTCTCATCTTTTCCTTCAAGCATTTTCAAGCTGATGTCTGATGGGAAATCAGAGTAATCTACTGTTCCTATTTGACTGGAAATTTCACCCTCTGGTAAAGAAGAAACAGTGGCTGTTCTCTCTCCTGCTGCTGTGTCATCCTCAAAGTCAGGTAAAGCACTTTCCTCTATGAGTGAGACAGTAGAGACCATAGGCTCAGATGACTGTGTGGATTCCGGAACAATAGTGCTATAGTCAAGGTCTTCTGATAGGAATGCGTCAGCACTTCCAATGCTCAACTGTCCTCTCACTCCTGAAAAGAAAAATAAAGTGATAAAATGAATCCTATAACAAAACATTGAAAAAGAAACAAACAATATAGTATTGGCAATTTATTAAGTCATGGGAGACCATGACTTAGAAATTACCATATGGGAATTGAAAAGAAAAGTGTTGAAGTACATTGTGTGTGTGTGTGTGTGTGTGTGTGTGTGTGTGTGTGTGTGTGTGTGTGTGTGTGTGTGTGTGTGTGTGTGTGTGTGTGTGTGTGTGTGTGTGTGTGTGTGTGTGTGTGTGTGTGTGCGTGTGCGTGTGCGTGTGTGTGTGCGTGTGAGTGTGCGTGTGCGTGTGCGTGTGCGAGAGAGAGAGCGAGAGAGAGAGAGAGAGAGAGAGAGAGAGAGAGAGAGAGAGAGAGAGAGAGAGAGAGAGAGAGAGAGAGAGAGAGAGAGAGAGAGAGAGAGAGAGAGAGAGAGAGAGAGAGTGAGTGAGTGTGTTGGTATCTACTAAGGTAAATCAGGAATAATAAATGTAATTAATTAATAAATACAACATGAACACAGTTTTTATTATTTTCATCACTATCAATGCTTATTGTCATTTTTATTACCATTACCATTATAATGGTCAACATCACCACTATATAAATAATAACGTGAACAATAATGATATATTATTGTAGGAGTGAGGAACTCTATCAAATAGCATGCAAAAGCATTAAAAAAGACA